>NW_020438885.1:629849-635470 GCF_000699045.2 Agrilus planipennis
TATATATATATGAGAGAATCAAAACACAAAACGGTTTAAAATTACAAAATTTTCTTCATAGTATTTAATTTTAAATAATTATACAGAACACCCTATATATTAAGGTCATTGTTCTTTTAAATTAGGTATACAAATAAGCGCATTAGTTACTTGTCGCTAACAACTTGTTGCATAATTTAATCTAAAGAAAATTTATCGTTATTGTAAAATTGCATCCAACATAACATATTTTTAAATACGTAGTTGCGTCTTAAAATTCAAGATACCGTGATCAATAAAGTGCAATTAAAAAACATGAAGTTAAATTTAGATTCCTAAAACGTAATTTAGAAAACAAAAAACTGATTACATTACTGTTAATGATTGTCTTATTATTATTACGGAATAATTAATTTTAAAAAGCCTCTCTTAATGAATTAGTTAACGAAATAGTAGTGCTTTACTAGACACAAAAGCTGGGTGTGTACACCCACATGTTCTAATCAATAACTTTTATGATTTTTTTGCGTGCCTACCCTTAATAATTTCATTTAAGTCTGAACAGATGTATACAATTAATCCTTAATCAAACATGAATTAAAGGAGGGGGTACACTTTCTAAATAAAATCGTAAAAGTAAAATTCTAAAATAATAGTTAATAGAGTTGATATATTTTACAATTTTACGTTTGGGCCGATTTTCTGTAGAAAGTGTACCCCCTTATTTGATAATTGTCATTCAAATATATTGCAATTGAAATGTTAGCAACTAATAACATCCCGCAGCAATCAAAGTAGACTTATAAGTATTTATTATAACAAAATAAAAAGTGGCAGGAAGGCAAAAAAAGAAGGAACCACACGCATGCATGTAGTTTTTGGCTTCACAAATGCCTTCCAGATGTTTGAAATTTAACGTTTATAACGAGGTATATATATATACATGTAGGAAGTCTTTTTATGAACCTAAATCTGGTTGTAATGTAAACGTGGGAACAAAAGACTAAACGTAAGTTTAATAAAAAAAGGTTTTTCTTCGTATATCTGCTATATTTCCACTATGTTTTAATCAACATAGTTGTGGAAAATGTTTAGAGAAAACCCGCAATTTTTCCATGCTATATAGATTTAAGTTTGATTTTTTTTACCTAGCAGTCTTTTTTTTCAGTTAATTTAACTGACGCAGAAATAGATAATTTAGTCGTGTAATAGAGCAGATTTGCTCTACTTACGATTGGATGCAGCTTATTGCTATTTAAATTCGTTATATCGAAGAAAAAATTATTTTATAACCGATTGTACAGAAATGAGCAAACAAATTATTATCGTTCTAACTTACTTTTTTAAACAAAAATACGTTGTTAAACGCATATATGTATGTAATAATGAAATGAATGCTTATTTTAATTACTGGAGTATTATTATCAGCTACTTCTCTGTTTTAACTAATTATGTGACAGCAATTGGATGAGTGTCAATTAGCTTGAATGGCAAGTGCTCTTTCTTAATTAGTTAATACATCTATAATTGATTTTTTATTTGAGAGCCGAAGTTATAATTATCAATTTATATTCCTTATTTTCCACTTTGACGTTACATTATTATTCATTAGTACTTGATTATCAATCGGAGAAAGCATTACGATTTTTCTTCTGAATGCATATTTGAAATTAAAGTGAACATATCTATCTTCTGCATATTTTAAGACACAAGTATATATTTATATAGAAAATTAATAACATATATTGTAATGAAAGGAATTCCCTATGTTTTTTAGGAAAATAATTGTTACCATTATTTATACAGCATAGTAAAATTAATAGCATAAGTTTTATTATACGTTAGGCATTTAAGGAGTAACAGTTTGCCAGGTCTGTTGTACATATCCCTAATCCCTATCCCCTTTATTATCCATTTGGTTCTTTCCTGTTTAAATCTGTTTCATGGACCTGGTGAACAATCTTTTTAAATTTAAATCATTCTCATTGACTCATTTTGTCTGGTTCTCCCCCTCTTACATCTTCTTTCTTCTCACGATTTTCCACTGCATCAGCACAACATTGCATCTGTCTGCCTTATGTTATTTTCAAACTTTCTTGTTCATCGTCTATCTATTGTTAATTTTGATCTTCTTTAATTTTTACGTTTATTTCCCTAATTTTTCGTTAAATGTTCTTATACTTTTTATTTATTATTAATAATTTACAGATAAATTTCAGCAAGTACCCATGTAAAAAACCTCTGCTGTTAAGAAAAAACACATTAAGTTTTTTTTACCTTTCTTATATTCTAAATCGTGTTGTATGGTTATTTTGCAAATAATTATCGCTATTTAAACCGTATTTGCCTTGCTGGCTCAGGTAGAACATAAATTATTGAAATAGAGAAAGTATTCCACTTTATTGTTAAAATTGTGTTTTCAAAACAACGTTTAAAAGTTACCTTTCTTATTTCAAACAAACAAAGCTGTGCTATAAACACAGTGCAATATCAATAACATAACTATTATAACATTACTACGAAGGTTACAACTAAAATTTTATGTAAGCAATAGGTATTAAAATTACAGTTGATTATTTATCTTTATTATTAATGATTAATTTATATTGTACTATTATTAAATTGCAATGATTTGATTCCGCTTGAACAAATGAAGGAATATTTTTAAAAATTTTCAGTAGAATGAACTCAACTGATGCAATAAGTAATATGAATTTGAGAAATTCAATTTATTCGTTACTTTTTGTATATGAAAGGTTGCCTTTGATTGTATAATGTCTACCTATGTAGCTTAGGAAGTTGCTAGTTATATTATCACTTACGCACTTCCGTTTTTACCGGAAGTTAGTATCATCTTTATTGTAGTAATAATAATTATGCATTTTTGCATTTCTGAATAAAATTGTGTATTCCTCTTTCACACATTGTTCCTTTTGCTTTCTGAAATAAAAAATGTAATAGGTTACTTAAAAGGGATTATAAATTGTGTACTTGCATATTGGGATAACTTTCTTGATAATATAATTTTTGTTGGCGGATTTACGTTTTTAATATGTATTTACAACATAGTTTTATGGACTTTTATTAAGACATTCTGTAGGTTTGACTATGATGTGAAAGTGGGCTTGAATTAGCTATTGGTATAAGTACAAGCTCGATGAAGCGTTGTGTTTTTGTCTGATCGTTCTGGACTGTTGCTTTGAAGAACAGCTTTTACTTTGAGGTGCATCAAAATCGCGAAAAATACGTACCTCCATGTAGTACAAAAAATTTCTTGAAATTAGCGAAAGGCACCATAAACCGATTAATTTTTAACCACCTTAAATAATAAGATGCAAGTAGCATATAGAACATAAAATTCTTTTATCATTATTAATTGCAGAAGGCATTTATGTTAATATTCACTAAGTATGCCCATTTTTTGTTCTATTTACTTATTATTATACGAATTTACGTTAAACATTGAATTAACTAACTTCATCATCATCATAGGGTCGTCAGTCCTAAGACTGGTTGGACACGTACCTCCACTCTTTCCTATCGTGAGCTAAACTTCGCTTTTCCCTAAAACTAGAACAGCTCACATCCTTAACTATTTGCGAACAGTAATCTAATCTAGGTCTACCTCTACCCCTTCTAACTCGTGTTTCTGCCTCTAATATGTCTCTGACTAGACCTTCATGCCTGAGAAGGTGTCCTACCAACCTATCTCGCCTATTTTTTATTGACTTCCATAGAGTCCTCTNACAGAAAAATTTGTAGCTCTTTTTTAATTGCATATCGTTTTTTTTTTTTTTATTTCCCGGTTAATAATTTGTTATAGTTACAGAGTAATACGTAGATATGTTTTTTCTTAAATTAATTTGCAAAGTTTGATGATAGAAGTGTTTATTGTTAACTTACGGTATTGGTGTATTTTATTTCTTTGTTCTTCTCTAATTAATTATAATTACGCTGTAGACCGGAGACAATAATTGTTACAATTAGACTCAAGTACATACTTCATTTAAAAAGATGCTGAAGAAATTAAAAGTAACATCATCAAAAATGTCTGTGATCTATAGTAGTAGTTCTTCTATTCATTAATTTGTGTTGTTAGATACAAAAGTTATAAAATTTGTTTTTATTTACCTTACAGCTTTATGATGATGATATTACTGTTCCAATGGTATACGATTCAAATTACTTATCAGAATCTGAAAATGACAATTACGCCAGTGACTACTTAGAAAACGACGTTTCTAGTGATAATAACTTCTCAGACAATGTAGAAATGACGCGTGGAAATCCCAACGCATCGCAAATAGCAATTTCTCTTGTAAAAAGAGCAGTTGGCGATGCCAATGCACAAGGGTAACTTTTTATTGATAAATATTTTGATAGATATTTACGTTATTTAATAATCTTTAAGATTATCATTAGCGTCAGATGACAGTAAAGAAATTTTATCTGACAATCTACAACCTACTGAATCATTTACTAGAAGAACAAGAGCTAGAAACCCTTGGAGGCCAAATGTAAGCTTTTTAACGAGGTTTAATCAATTTTTTTTGCATTTGCTACCCTTTATTAATTAATTAGGTCGACGTTGAGGAAATAGAACCGAAAAGTACCGCAACATCGCGCAGACGGAACAGGAATAGACATAGAAATAATAATTTGGAATCTTTACAGCAAGCTATTGTGCATTTTTCTGGTGACACCAGTAAGTATGTAGTAGGAAAACATGAAAACTTCAGAGGTGAGGGTGTTTAACAGTCTAATAGTTATTAGTAAAAAAACTATTGAAAACTTTTACCCCAGGAAATGGGCATCTACGTCACCCAAACCAAATATTTGCTGACTGGAAAGAGAGTGATTGGGTGAAACCCCTGGGAATGAATGAAAAGTTTGATTTTATGAACGGATATCTCAAAATTAAAGAAAACGGATTATATTTCGTATATGCACAGGTAAAAAAACATCCATAGTTACAATAACATTTACAGCTCTTTCAGTATTTTTTTTTTATTATAACTTTAATGTGTATATACATAAATGTGTAAGTATTTTTGTTTTGAAGATTTATTATCTTGATGAACACGACACAAATGGCTTTCATGTTCACAAAAATCGTGATGCAATTCTTCAGTGTACAGTAATGACACATACAGTGAGTACAGTAACAAAAGGTAACACATGCTATACAGCTGGAGTTGAATATTTGAGGGAAGGAGATGAAATTAGTATAAGAGATGTGGGTAGTCACCGTTATTCTTTATTTGAACCAGGAAAATCCTTTTTTGGAGTCATAAAGTTGGGAGACGTTAAAGTAAAATAAGTTTGTTCTATGTACATTTTAAGAAAGAAAAACTTAAAAAAATACTCGCATGTATTATGTATTAATATTGTGATAATTGAGCCCTCTGTTTTGTAAACTTATTTGTAGATTTTAGAATAAACTATTCAACTTTATTTTGCTCTTACTACAATGATCTGAAATGTTCTGTAGTAAATTTGGTAAATATAATTATTTTTATTTTTTTTTAAGTATTTTTAGGAGTATATTTATTATAAGACTATCTATGCACCATAGTGCTCAAGTTTTTTGAATAGGTACATTTTTTAATTTGCCAGGAAATAAATAGTATAGCTTACTATCA
>NW_020438885.1:635620-645739 GCF_000699045.2 Agrilus planipennis
CCTCTAATATGTCTCTGACTAGACCTTCATGCCTGAGAAGGTGTCCTACCAACCTATCTCGCCTATTTTTTATTGACTTCCATGGAGTCCTCTGTTCTCCTATTCTTTCTAATACCTCTTCATTTCTAACATTTTCTACCCACGTTATCCTCATCATCCGCCTATAACACCACATTTCGAACGCTTCTAACCTTTTCTTTTGCGCCGCGCCCACTGTCCATGTTTCGCACCCGTACAACGCCGTGCTCCAAACATCTTTAACAACCTTTTTCGAAACTTAACTTATTAAATTTTGTTTTTTTTTTTTGTTTTTAGATATTAGGCTTCAGCTGAACGAACAATTACGATGTTTAGATTTACGAATGGAAGCTCAGGTAGCCCTAGTAACAGAACTTCAAGACTTTTTTCGCCGTCGAGGAGAACTAGAATTAGATTACTCAAAAAATTTAGATAAGCTCGCCAAAAGTCTTCAATTGCGGCATAAAGAACAAAAACAAAAGTGAGTAAAGTAACTGACTAAATTAGAGGATAAGCCTTAGATCGTGATAATTTAATTGAGCAAAGGATAATTGAGGGTATATTATGATCATTGTAAATTTTCTTTTAGAAGGGAACAGTGGCCACTGTTTTCGAGTTACGCTTGCTGGCAGCAATTGGTGACCCAGACGAAAAATCTGAGTAGAGATCATGCGGTACTATCAGAAGTTTATTCTACCCATTTGGTTAACCGCTTAACTCAAGTAATGGAAGATGTACAAAGAATATATAAAAGGGTATGTAAACCATTGTTAATTTGGATTTTTTTGGGGAGAGTGTAGTTTTTATACTATTTTTTATGTTTCAGTGCCGTGAAATAGGATATGAAACTCACGAAGAAATATTGCGAGTGTTACACGAACTCCATACTACAATGAAGACGTATCACAGTTATCAAGCAGAATTACGACAAGCAGAAGTTAAATTAAGGGCAGCAGAAGCCCAAAGAGGAAAATTGGAGCAAACTTTATCACAAGATAAATTAGATAGATCAAAAAAGTATAAATTAATAGAGAAAGAAGTGGTTAAGGTAGATATTCATCACTGATTGTGAATGTTTTTGCCAAATTTTATTATATTTGATAGAATGGGGTATATCTTACGTACGTAATCTTTTTTAGCGGAAAAATAAATATACCGATGCAAAGTTAAAAGCCTTAAAGGCGAGAAACGAATATATTTTATGTCTAGAAGCATCGAATACAACAATTCACAAATATTTTGTGGATGACTTGTCCGATCTTATCGATGTAAGTTCGTTTATTTGCGTAACCATTAAATATTTTGAAGACTAGTTAAATTTGTTTTCTTAGTGTATTTTAAACCTCAAGGTAAATTATTTTTAACAACTTCCAGTGCATGGACTTCGGATTCCACAACTGTGTATCTAGAGCTTTACTAATGCA
The DNA here is from genome assembly GCF_000699045.2 of Agrilus planipennis. Classification (NCBI taxonomy): domain Eukaryota; kingdom Metazoa; phylum Arthropoda; class Insecta; order Coleoptera; family Buprestidae; genus Agrilus; species Agrilus planipennis. Next base: position 637,063 of record NW_020438885.1, read on the forward strand.
CGTTTCGGCGGAAGAAGGTAGGCAGAAATCTGTGCAAAGTGGATTAGATGCCCTCTCAGCTTGCATTAATTCACTCGACTCCAGACTTGATAAACAAAGGTTTCTTGAGTTTAACCATACGGCTTTTATGATTCCTAAGAAATTAGAGTTTCAAGGACAAAAGACTGATGATGTAAGGTTTGCAATTGTTTTTAATTTAATCTTGCTCGATTAGTCGGTTACATTTTGATATCGCGTATATTCGACGAGTCGTCATAATTTTTCGGGTCACATACAAGACATTTAATTTAACGTAAATTAGAAACAATAATTTCTTTGACTTTGGTTTAAAACACTGATTAATTTTTTTTCTGTTTTAACTATTACTGTAATGTGTACATAGATGTCGTTATTCAAACATACTGCAATAAAAATTTACAATATATTGCATTCGTTTACTTTTATACACATAATAAAATATTTGAAGTGCAATACGATAAATAATTATTCAATTTTTAGCAATCCCCTGAACCTGAAATACAAAAAGTGTTGCACCAAGAAATGGAATCGCGCCTTAATCAGCTTCAACAGCGACTTACAACGTTACGCACTGAATCCGAAGAAGTTTGGAAAACATTAGAAACAGCCGAATCGACACTATTAGAAATGTTAAATGCAAAAGATTATGATTGTAGCGGATTTTTTAAAGAAAATCCTATCCCTCCAACCAAACCATTGGAAACAGTTTCAATTAAACAGCGAGCTGATAGACAAGAAACGGAAGAATTTTACTTAACCGTAAGTTTATTTAGATTTATAATTGTGTAATTGGTCTTGGTTATTAAATAAATAACTTGATATTTTAGAAATTCCGAGAATATATATTGGGCTCAACTCGAATTGCTAGATTGGATGCAAAACAAGAATATATAAGACAATCCTTACTAGCAGACAGCCCAGAAGCGAAAAGTCCCCCTGTAAAACACGTTAAAACCCCTCGACGAAAGCGCATAGGACGATTACAGATAAGTGGGCAACCTAAGTTATTTGGTGGCTCCCTTGAGGAATATTTAGAAGCAACAAACCAGGAAATACCCCTTATAATGAAATCTTGCATAAGAGTCATTAACCTTTATGGTAAGCCGATTTAAAAAACAAATAATATAATAATAACTAGTGTTAAATATTATTTTTCAGGATTGCATCATCAAGGGATATTCCGTGTCTCCGGNTTTGAAAGACGGAAACAACGGTCTACATATAAAATAATGTATTTAAATGTAGGTTAGGGTAAAATCTTATAAAATTTGTACAGAACAATATGTTGGAGAAAATCTGATAACATTAACTTCAATCTTATTACTATTACTTAACTTTTTTTTGACATTTTTATACTGAAAATAATAAACTTAATTAAACATCACATCTACAGTACTACAGTAGTCATCACAGCTAAAGGAAAACATCATAACATATTTGTAGAAGTTGAAATTCCTACAGTTAATATAAATAGATGAATAGGTACATTTACGCAAATATCTAACAGACAAAATAGTACATTAAGAAAATCATAAAAGGAATAATTGCCTAAAAAATGGATATTTGAATAGTCTAAGAGCCATAAAAATTTAATGAAATCGAAACTGTTCCAACATTTGCCAGTGCTGAGATCCTTTCGTGTATGTACTTAGTGTAAATTTTAGCAATACTAATGTACTGTGAGGAAAGTTGGCTAGCAGAATATTAAAAATTGATCCCTTTCTTAAGGAGTCCCATAAAACCAAACCAGATCTCAGCAGCAGCTCTTAGACTATTAATATAATTTCACATACTGGGTGAAGCAAAATCATTCCTATGTATTTATTGTCTAAATAGAGATATCTTCGTTTTATAAATTGAAAATAAATGAATGAGGTAATAAATATATTACGTTAGATACTATAAATTTAACCAGTTCTGTGATGTGTTGTTTAAAACAGGAATAATATTAATTGATAAGAAGAATAAAGTTGGGCCAATTCCTTTTGGCTCACCCTGTACGTGAATTAGACCGAAACGCTAACATCACATGTTACGTATAGCAACAAGATCAGAATGATGACTAATAGTATGATGAAGATCAACCCCAGTGCTTATAGAACCGTCACTAAAGTCTTGGTGCATGCGGGACCTTCGCACTCTCTTATGGTGCGCTACTACGTGGCATCGGCAGTCACAGTGCATAACACATAAAGCAACTGATGTTGCTAATGTTATCACGAACGGCACGGCGAAAAAATGAATTATTATAGCCACCTAAAAGAAAAATTACGTTAATATATAAATAAAGTAATATCTTTTTTAATTTCGAGCACACTTAAAAAAGTTGTGTTTGCTCTTTAAATGTATGCTTGAATATAATAAGCTAAAATAATCTGACACATTTAATAACTTCTGTAATTGACCCTTTGAAACATTTTTTAATAATATAAGGAAATTAAAAATATTTAAACGTTTGAAACATTTAAAAGCTATCCATTTTATGGAAAGAATCTACATTTGTTTTCTTTGCAGTGTAAAAAAACGTTATTTTAGTTTACCTGTTCATCTTTATCGTAGTGTGTCAAAACGAGTGTACGATTTTTAAGTGAATGATAACAGGGGTAAGTGGCACCCTCGACTCCGTACATATCTGTGAAATTGGCACACGTGACTTTCGGGGGATACCCGCATCCCTTAATGTTCACCAGTAATACAGCATCGTTGACTTGTTTTGGAGTTGGTCCTGAGTCGTTGTAACTGACGTAAATATGGATGCAATGATATGCATCACTTGTGCACCCTTCTCTGCAAGAACTCCATGAACAATTGACAAGCCCTAAAATTATTTATGATGAAAACACTGAAGTAGAAACGTAAACAGAATAAATTAACTATTTACAAATACTTTTCTAAATAAGCAAGCAATTGTTTATCAACTTACAGTAGCTATGCAAAAAAGAATATAGAAATTAATTTTACAATTAAATACTCGATGCTAGTAATAAATATTTTATTGAGTGAAGTAAAAAATGTAAAGTTCCTTACCGACGAGTTGGTCTCTCCTGGTTGTGATGCAGGTAACTGGCTCTGGGACAAAATTGGAAGCGAGGGTTGAAATGGCAGGGTCGACGTAGAGCGGTACCAAGAATAGAAGGGATGATCCTGCCGACATGGCAATGACGGCCAACACGCTGGTTGAATAGAAGAGAGCATTTTCCCTACAAGACCTTGCAGCTGATGCACCGGTTACACTAGCTTGTTGAAGAGCTAACTCTTGCAGTTTTTGCTTTCGAAGGAGCTCTTCTTGGTTGTCTAGGAGCAGTTCAGAGCTGCTGCTCCTCATCATTGGTCTCTCTGGGGCATCGCCCGAAGGGTCACAAACGCAGCGTTTTATCACTGCGTCGTTAAATGACGCCGATACTAATAGTACTGCAGCTGACCGTGAATACTTGAAACGCACGCGCCAGTTTCCACCCTCTGCAATCCCTGCTGCCCTACATTACGAAACGATTTGGATACTTACATTCTAGAATCAACATACTGCTATAGGGTGGGTGAATTATATTCTTTTTTTGGTCGTTTATTAAATTAAAATGAACATTTTCGCTATTTTTCCTTAAATGGATTTATAGATTCGAATGTCGAAATCAAACTTTAAAATTAAGGGAACTAAGAAGTCCCAAATATTTCGAACTGTTTTAGTTCTTTTTTTTACACAAACAAGATTAAATATTTAAGTCAAATTTCCAACGGAACATTTTATGGTCGTTTTATCTCTATTTTACACTAGGGAGTGTTTGATTAATTTTTAAAATTGGTCCCCCTTTTTGTCAGTAGGTGTTTGAATTATTGATTTTCATTGGCCAGGTCTATAACACCATCTAGTGTCGAAATTTAAGTATATACTAAAGATACAAAAAGAGAATTGTTCGATATTCTCTATGAAGAGATCTTTCTATCAAAAATATGTTTAAAAGAGTTATAACTTTTTATTGCCCACATTTATTTTTTATGTCTTTCTAAATACGTTCTAATTTATTGATTTTTTTTTAATACCGACTGCTGAGCTCAAATAAATAGCATTAAACAGGCATTGACGAAAATTGATTAAGTGTCCAGAGAATTAATTAAAAATTTTATTGCTGCGGAGGACACACCGACTTGTTCTGTAAGGAGTAGGATAGTTATATTTGACACATGCGTCACATACAAAGGGACGTTTACCTGTACTTAAAAATGCTTGACTCTACACTGATGCATTCAATACATATTAAAAACACTTTAAAAAATTCATTAACATTACAAGAATTTAATACTGTCGAAAGACGACTAAATCTTAAAATACATCAGATTATTTAAAGAACCTCCTTCCACAATGTAGGTATGTTAAGCTAGTTCTAAAGACACACAAAGGATAATGAGAGAGCATAAAAAAGAAATATAATGATAGTAAAACCAAATGCCAGGGATAGCAGTACAATTAAAGCTATTTATTAAAAATAACTAAACAAAAAAAAAAACGTAGAAAGAACAGAAACTTACTGTTTCAAGTAATTCATTAAAAACTGAGGGGTGGTGGGGTCCGGCCGAAGAGGAGGACTCAGCACATAGCCAGCTGCGTGATGGAAGCATTTGTGTTTATAATGTGAACCATCAGTGGCTAAGGCAGCTACTAATGTTTCTCCATAAACTTGAGAACCTCTATCACGAGCAATAACCAGTGCTTGAGCTGCTGATTTGCTCATCACATGCACAATATACAGAGGACAAGCTACCTATAACATGCCACCAGAGCCTAACGTATATATATTTTAATGTATACTGACTAAGTATCATGCAAAACTTTAATTAAATTCACACTATTCTAGTGAATAAGCAGTGCCAGAAAATGGTCTTAACATTGAAAGCTCAAGTGGTGCAAATTTTATTTACCTCAAATAAAACTAATTAATTAGCTGAAGTGAAAAATAACGACATTTGAGAATGAAGAACAAAATTATGTATTCATAAAAGTCTATCAAGTATTTTACATGAAGATAATTGTTAATCTCAAATATATAGATTTGTAGTAGGTACTGAAATTCTTAAAACCCCAAGTTAGTTTTCTTAAATTTAATCAAATTTGCGATAGTATTGTGGATAAGGTTTCTCATGCGTTAATACATAAAAAATCGCATATACCTGTTTAGCTATGACACAGGCACGATTTACAGCTTCAGCTTCAATTTCTTCAGGTCTTGAAAGTTCATGCCCTTCGGGACCCGTTATTCCCTTTTCTAATAATCTTTCCGTGTTCTTCTCAATAATTGCTCCATTTTCTGCATGAACAAGTGCTATGGCACCTAATTTACGAATATATTCAAAAGCAGAATAAAGTTCGGAGTCGTCAAGTCTAAATGAATAAGCCATAAACATTTTAAAAGAATTAATCCCATATTTAGAACAAAGAATTTCCATTTCATTCTTGACTTTATGGTCCCAACTAGTAATAGCGGAGTGTAATCCATAATCACAACACACCTTATCATCAGCTTTCTGGCGATATGAATGGTAAGCATCGATAAGAGATTCGCCCTTTTTAGGAATTACAAAATCGACTGGAAAAACGCAATCATTTAAAATCAGAATTATTTTGAACCAGTTCTCGTACTTATCATAGTTGTTCCTCCAGCAATGGCAGCTTTGGTCCCTTGGTAAAAGTCATCAGCACTAACAGTACCCATAAATTCAAAGTCTAAATGTGTGTGGGGATCTATGCCCCCTGGGAGAAGGAATAGCCCCCTTGCATCAATCGTTCTGGTACCACCTGGTATAATGAGATTTTTACCGATTTCTTTAATGATTCCGTCTTCAATGAAAACATCATTTTCTGATATACCATCGTCATTAACAATTCTACCACTCTTTATTAAAAGGCGGTTTTGAGAACTCTGAAAATAAATACAGTTTTGTTGCTTATTTTGTTACAGTATTTGAAATAAAAACTAGTATTACTAACGACAATACTTTTTGATCACACCTCATATTTCATTTCCTTATTCCGAATTTAATGTGCGTGTTTGAAATATCATTTCCTCTAACTTATTTTATAGATATGTATTCATATTAAGGCAGGTATGCTATTCTGCCAGTAAACAAACATACAATGTACATATATTCTAATATAGACACATAAACTTATGTTAATTTTTGAGACTGTATATGAGGATAATTATTTGAATTAAACCGGAAGCAACTTCATATTATGTATTGCATACAGTAGTAGCAGTAATAGCAATTATGTAGCTGTAACTCCCTTTAAACAAAATTATTTTGTATAACAATATTTGAATGATAGAAAATATTTGCAGAGTGCTTAGAGCAAATGCCCAAAGGTTTAGACACTTATCTGCAATTTTTTTTTATCATTACTCTACGTATATTGAATATCCAAGTTGGTATGGCATAAAAATAATAGATTAGATAGGTAGTCTAATTTTTCTCAAAAAGAAACATAAATTGGTACTTGGTTTATCAATGTTATGAAATTGTTGTTAAAATGGTATTCATTGACAAATATAGGTAGGTACTTAATAAAAATTATTTTTATCTTATCTACTGTAAAAGTGTTATTTAGTGACTCCCAACTGATTGATACTGACTTACATTACAAAATTAAAGAACGGCCAGGTATCTTCTCTACTGAACCCTTTAAAATTATTTAAACTACAGTAAACAGTAAACGACCTGATTTATAAATAGTTCATGACCCGGTACTACAATTCGTAAAAGAAAAAATAAAAGAATAACTGTTTAGATAGTATATGTAATTTAAATAACCGTAAACAAATAATTCTTCAATAACAATCTTTTCAAGTCTAAGGTAGTTAAAACTAAGTAAACTTACACAGTCGGTCAAGTAATTACCAAAAATGTATGAAAGTAAATAAAGACGTGCAATTAGGTAAAAAATACAACTACCTTAACTAACTAAATGCTGACCCCAATTTCTAAAAAAAAAACAAACTAAATTTACCTGCAAATGAATGGGAACCTTCTTCACAGGAGCACTCATAACGATTTTTTGTTTTATAGCACAAACTGTACACACGAAACTTCAACTGTAACGATTCAACGACTTCGGTACTTTTAATGAGTGATATGACGTAATTGCAAGGGGTGTCCTGAGAATTAATTAAAAATTTTATTGCTGCGGAGGACACACCGACTTGTTCTGTAAGGAGTAGGATAGTTATATCGGAATGTCTTTCTATCTTTTGCGATTTGCGAGTCTTATTCAGACAGGCACCGCATTCTTCATTGGAAGTGTTCACTTGAATCCTGCTTATTAAGTAATACGTTAATCAAAAACAATAATCAGCTATTTAATTTATACAATATACCTTACTACTAATACTCTTTTTTGAGTATTTGAATACATATTGAATATTATAATTTTTTTTATTGGGTACATTAAACATTATAAAAAATGTAACTAACATTATGCAAGGAAAGTTAATTTAATTTCAATTTTTAAAATGTAAGTGTCAATGTAATTTTTTGTAATAATTCCTTTAAAATTATATAACACATCGTAAATAACTTTAAAAGAAAAATATAAAGCCTACATAATCTATGCAGCATAGTTGAAGACTACCTAAGATCCATGATCCGTTCTATGATTGGTAACTATGAGATATCTATGATTTTAACTGAATGTATAATTGAAGTGGAGGGGTATCTGTAGTCTATTTCAATGGGTAGTATATATTTCTTTAATCTATGGTTTTAACGGTCACAGCAGGCAATAGAAATAAAATGCATAACCTTATTTATTTAAACGTCAAGCTGTAAAGAATTTGTATTACTTAAATTGTTTAAAAAGTATAAAAATAATGAAAAATTAAAAAATATTAGTCAGTTACCGGTATGTTTTAATTATACATTAGTGAGAGCATCAATGAATAAAAATTTAGTAACAATGCCGGTATACCCGGAGACTCCTCCAGAGGTATTGCACCATTTTTCCTTGCATTTATTGTGCAATAAAACAGTTCTTTTATAGCATATTCATTCAAAGTCTATTATTGTAATTCACCCTGGATCCCTTAATCTGAGGATAGGGAGAGCTTCTGACTTGAATCCTGTAACAGTTTTACATGCAGTTGCCAGGAAACGTTTAAAACTTGGTTATAAATATCAAGATTCCTTTTTACCATCTAGAGTTGCTGTGGTATGCTTCTGCTATCTATTTCATGTTTAATGATTAAACAGTACATTTTTTGGTAGACCCAGGAAATGGAAGAAGCAAGACTTCAAGTTTCTCATACTTTACAGTCTTGCTTGCAATCTGACGGAAGAAGGCGTTATGCAACACCTCCTCAACAAATTGCAGCATTCAATAGGCGTGTTCAACCAGAGGTTTTGTCTACAACAGGTGGAGAATGGACTAAATTTGAATCTGATGTTATTGTGGGAAATGATGTAAGAATTTACTTCACATATTGTATAACATATACTAGTGGATATTATTTTATAGATATTAAGAATTAATTCTCATGAAGATTATAATATACATTTTCCATATCGAAGAGGTGATTTTAATATTCATTCTGGTCCTGGGGGCTCCATGACTGCAGTTTTGGCTGATTTAGAAACTATTTGGAGTTATGTTTTAGAGACTAACTTTAATATAGAT
>NW_020438885.1:645827-671079 GCF_000699045.2 Agrilus planipennis
TTTTATTGACTTCCATAGAGTCCTCTGTTCTCCTATTCTTTCCAATACCTCTTCATTTCTAACATTTTCTACCCACGTTATCCTCATCATCCGCCTATAACACCACATTTCGAACGCTTCTAACCTTTTCTTTTGCGCCGCGCCCACTGTCCATGTTTCGCACCCGTACAACGCCGTGCTCCAAACATCTTTAACAACCTTTTTCGAAACTTAACTTATTAAATTTTGTTTTTTTTTTTTGTTTTTAGATATTAGGCTTCAGCTGAACGAACAATTACGATGTTTAGATTTACGAATGGAAGCTCAGGTAGCCCTAGTAACAGAACTTCAAGACTTTTTTCGCCGTCGAGGAGAACTAGAATTAGATTACTCAAAAAATTTAGATAAGCTCGCCAAAAGTCTTCAATTGCGGCATAAAGAACAAAAACAAAAGTGAGTAAAGTAACTGACTAAATTAGAGGATAAGCCTTAGATCGTGATAATTTAATTGAGCAAAGGATAATTGAGGGTATATTATGATCATTGTAAATTTTCTTTTAGAAGGGAACAGTGGCCACTGTTTTCGAGTTACGCTTGCTGGCAGCAATTGGTGACCCAGACGAAAAATCTGAGTAGAGATCATGCGGTACTATCAGAAGTTTATTCTACCCATTTGGTTAACCGCTTAACTCAAGTAATGGAAGATGTACAAAGAATATATAAAAGGGTATGTAAACCATTGTTAATTTGGATTTTTTTGGGGAGAGTGTAGTTTTTATACTATTTTTTATGTTTCAGTGCCGTGAAATAGGATATGAAACTCACGAAGAAATATTGCGAGTGTTACACGAACTCCATACTACAATGAAGACGTATCACAGTTATCAAGCAGAATTACGACAAGCAGAAGTTAAATTAAGGGCAGCAGAAGCCCAAAGAGGAAAATTGGAGCAAACTTTATCACAAGATAAATTAGATAGATCAAAAAAGTATAAATTAATAGAGAAAGAAGTGGTTAAGGTAGATATTCATCACTGATTGTGAATGTTTTTGCCAAATTTTATTATATTTGATAGAATGGGGTATATCTTACGTACGTAATCTTTTTTAGCGGAAAAATAAATATACCGATGCAAAGTTAAAAGCCTTAAAGGCGAGAAACGAATATATTTTATGTCTAGAAGCATCGAATACAACAATTCACAAATATTTTGTGGATGACTTGTCCGATCTTATCGATGTAAGTTCGTTTATTTGCGTAACCATTAAATATTTTGAAGACTAGTTAAATTTGTTTTCTTAGTGTATTTTAAACCTCAAGGTAAATTATTTTTAACAACTTCCAGTGCATGGACTTCGGATTCCACAACTGTGTATCTAGAGCTTTACTAATGCACGTTTCGGCGGAAGAAGGTAGGCAGAAATCTGTGCAAAGTGGATTAGATGCCCTCTCAGCTTGCATTAATTCACTCGACTCCAGACTTGATAAACAAAGGTTTCTTGAGTTTAACCATACGGCTTTTATGATTCCTAAGAAATTAGAGTTTCAAGGACAAAAGACTGATGATGTAAGGTTTGCAATTGTTTTTAATTTAATCTTGCTCGATTAGTCGGTTACATTTTGATATCGCGTATATTCGACGAGTCGTCATAATTTTTCGGGTCACATACAAGACATTTAATTTAACGTAAATTAGAAACAATAATTTCTTTGACTTTGGTTTAAAACACTGATTAATTTTTTTTCTGTTTTAACTATTACTGTAATGTGTACATAGATGTCGTTATTCAAACATACTGCAATAAAAATTTACAATATATTGCATTCGTTTACTTTTATACACATAATAAAATATTTGAAGTGCAATACGATAAATAATTATTCAATTTTTAGCAATCCCCTGAACCTGAAATACAAAAAGTGTTGCACCAAGAAATGGAATCGCGCCTTAATCAGCTTCAACAGCGACTTACAACGTTACGCACTGAATCCGAAGAAGTTTGGAAAACATTAGAAACAGCCGAATCGACACTATTAGAAATGTTAAATGCAAAAGATTATGATTGTAGCGGATTTTTTAAAGAAAATCCTATCCCTCCAACCAAACCATTGGAAACAGTTTCAATTAAACAGCGAGCTGATAGACAAGAAACGGAAGAATTTTACTTAACCGTAAGTTTATTTAGATTTATAATTGTGTAATTGGTCTTGGTTATTAAATAAATAACTTGATATTTTAGAAATTCCGAGAATATATATTGGGCTCAACTCGAATTGCTAGATTGGATGCAAAACAAGAATATATAAGACAATCCTTACTAGCAGACAGCCCAGAAGCGAAAAGTCCCCCTGTAAAACACGTTAAAACCCCTCGACGAAAGCGCATAGGACGATTACAGATAAGTGGGCAACCTAAGTTATTTGGTGGCTCCCTTGAGGAATATTTAGAAGCAACAAACCAGGAAATACCCCTTATAATGAAATCTTGCATAAGAGTCATTAACCTTTATGGTAAGCCGATTTAAAAAACAAATAATATAATAATAACTAGTGTTAAATATTATTTTTCAGGATTGCATCATCAAGGGATATTCCGTGTCTCCGGTTCTCAAATTGAAATAAACAATTTTCGAGAGTGGTTTGAAAGAGGTGAAGACCCCTTGTCTGATGTTACAGACGCGTCTGATATAAACAGTGTAGCAGGTGTACTAAAATTATATCTTAGGGAATTACGCGAGCCGTTATTTCCTATTATATATTTTGAGCAATTTATGGAATTGGCCCGTAAGTTTCAATTTTTATTTGTTTTAATCTATTGATTAATTACTCAATTTTTCACAGAACTGGAATCAAAACGCGAGTTTATATTTAAAATGAGAGAATTGGTGCAAAGTTTGCCTAGACCTGTAATGATTGTAATGCGATATTTATTCGCATTTTTAAATCAGTAAGTGTTCTTATACTTTCATAGAATTATAGGATTATGACACTTGTTTCAGTTTATCAGAATTTTCGGACGAAAATATGATGGATCCCTATAATTTGGCTATATGTTTTGGTCCTACGTTAGTACCAGTGCCTGACGATAAAGATCAAGTGCAGTATCAGAACCAAGTCAACGAATTAATCAAAAATATTATTATGTATAACGATGAAATTTTCCCTAATGATGGCGGAATCTTCTACGAAAAATATATTTCAACAGAACTTGATGATCAGTAAGTATTACTACTAATATTTTGTTGAATACATATATAGCTAAATATTATCTCTTTTGTTATTATTATATTGTAGTGATGTTGGTGATTCACCATCAGATCATGGACCAGACGATTTGGAATCTGAAGTGTATCCCTCAGAAGATGGTAAGATAAAATTAAAATTTATACGTATTTTTTTGCAATAGGTATATTTTTTTCCTAATTATAGATTCTGAAAATATGGAGGCCACAGTACAATTTGATTTTACTGCAAGGTCAGACAGGGAGGTATCTTTGAAAAAAGGAGACTCAGTAGTTTTGTTCACGCAAGTGTCGAATGACTGGTGGCGAGGAACAGTAAATGGTCAAGAAGGATTGATCCCAGACAAATACATATCCCTTAAAATGAAGTGAGTAAAAAAATGTAACAAAAAAATAACTATCAGTCCATGATTTTGCTCAAAACGTCCTTGTACTTTTAGTCATGTGGACAGTACGACGTTGAACTTTTTCGATGTTTTTGTGTTTTCTGCACATATAGAAACATGTACCTTATTTGATAACTCACGATACTCCTGAAATACTCGTCTGCAAAAACTCTAAAAAATTCTTTAAAACATCTATTGGCTACTAGAATGTACGAAATAATTTGCGGTACACTAAATAGTTTCTTCTTCGATTTGAACATTTTAGTAATCATTCTAAGCAAGAAATTCTTTCACCTATTTATTTCAGAGATGAAGATAAGGAAAAGGTTGATAATTTAAAATCTAGTTCTTCGGAAGAATCGATGAGAAGAAGGGCATCGAGTTCTAATGTTTCTGTTTTTTCGGAGAACCTCTTACAAACAAATGCTAATTCTCCTTCAGCTCAGTACACTCAGGTGTCGTGGATAAATGAACTAACACCAGAAGCAACAGTATCAGTAGAGAGTCGGCCGCAGCAGCTTTTGATGAACCAGTCTCGAGAGGTATTAGAAACCACTGTCTGATTATTGCACACTGAAAGCAGGCTTGACAATGTCGCGCTTTTTTTTTAACATCAAACAAAATGGTGCAGTGAACAGTATTAGTATTCTGGCACTTTTTTTTTACTTTTCCTCCGTTTTTTTGATATCGTTTCGATCTCACATAATTTAAATGAAAACGTACGTTGTTGTATGTGTTGTGTTGTCTTCGAATTTTTATATTTGTGTAATAATTTTTGTTTCGTGCTTTGTGCATGTGCTTGTTTGTGTAAGTCGTGTATTAACTCAGGCATGTTTTTCGTGTTGCAAAGGCCATTACTTAGCCTTGTTTTATTTCTTTTTACAAATTTGTAAATCGTAGTTGATAGATCAAAAATTATTTAAACTATATTAGTTAATTGGTTATTTCACTTTGAGATTGATCGTTCCTCTATTTTGATGGACGATTTAATAAAATGCAAGATTAAGTAGAATTGTTGCAACAAAAGGTACATATATTTCTGAAAGTTTCTTGCTTTTTATATAACCATTTATGTGTATTACGTGGCTGTGGTTCAGTATCTGTTCATTATTATTATTATCTTTTTTTTTTCGTAATTATTATTATAACGCGTATAAGGAAAAGTTTATTAATTGTCAGTTGTCGATAACAAGTTGAGAATGGCAACTGATTGTTTATTTCCTATCGCATAGTTTTTTTTGTCTAACATAGAGTGATATTAGTTGGACAACGTTGGTTAAAACTATTTGTATTACGTGAATTATAAGCAAGAGATTTTTATACTGAATTCAAAATGAATTAAATTTAAATTGACACTGTATTTAATATTACGTTGAGTAGTGGTAATAAAAATATTATTACGTTAACATATTTTCTTACAATTTTCTTTATTATTTTGTAATCGAAGGTGCAAGTCTTCTAAATATTCAAACGTGATATTAATTGCAGATCTGAAATTTGAAGCAATCAATTTTTATTATCGTACTTAACGTTATTTATGGTGGNACCTAGCGTCTATATAAAACATTATTTTAGTAATTTTCTTTAACAATGTTCTGCTAAAAATACAGGTAAATGATTAGTAACTAATGTTAAAACAGTTAATGTTTTTTTAGATGTAATTGATTGTTGTGTTTGCGACATCTGCAACTTAGATAATTCCGAACATCAACGAACAAACGTTAGAAAGTTTGAATTTTAACATTTAACTGTCTCTATGCAAGAGCGAGGGCGCGTTTACGGAATTTAAAATACCAAGTTAATAAACATAAGCAGCAGCAGACCAGCGAACGTGTTCGACGCGGTTGGTAAAGTTCTTGTTGGTTGCTTGTCGTGTCTCTTGGGTGATAGTGCATTTATAAATACGTATGTATAAACAGAAAAATCCGTTGCACATTGTATCATCCTTAATGAAACGCTACAAGATTTATTTCATTTAAGAAAAACTAAACGCAAAACTTGAAGGATAGTTTCGGTTAACGTTTATGTGAGTAAATATGTGCGGCGAAACAGTTGCTTTGTAGGTACAAGCCGTGAAGTACCCTCGATTATAAACAAGAAGTGAGAGTCAAATCAAAAGTGAGTGTCCTGTTAAAATTCTCAAAGTGGATGTGCAGTAATTGTAGCTATTACATATAGTTATTGCGGTTTATATTTGTTTAACGTTAGTCGATGAATCTAGAGTATGGATGAAAAGGAACAGGAACAGAAATCTCCCATAAAACGCTTGGGGTCAACCAGGAAACTTTTGGTGTTTAACAGTAAGTTTTTATTGTAACGTTTTGTAATGATATTAATGTGGTAATTAATTTTAATTATTTAATAAGCGAAACCACGAAACAACATTAAATTCCATATATTTTTAACACATTGCAGTTTCCAAGGTCGGTTAAGTTTTTTATTTGTTTCAATTGCCTATAGAAGATACAATGTGTGTGCTATTGTTTATCTTCACTTCTGTATTTGGATTATAAAACGAATATTGTGTAGTTTTTACCGTCTTTTTTGGAAACACAGTAGTAATTTTTTCTCAAAAGTTTTAGCAGTGTGTTGTTATAAGCATAATTAATTTTTATCACCTTTACAATTAGTTTACTTGCATAACTCATTCAAATTTCAATGTCAGCCTTGATTTTCTTGTAATTTTTTTTCAAATCAGAATGCCAAATAAAAGTTTAATATATGAAAAATTAAAGATTCATAGTAAGAGTTACAAATAAATATTGAAAGTAAATACAAATGCAAAAAAAGAACAAAGGAAGATTTATTAACAGATACGTCTTTAATCGTAGAATGGGTATTAATAGTGACTAAAAAATTGTCCTATGGATACAAAATTTAAAAATGATTGATAATAGTTTGACCACATTTACACAGGGTGTGTAATTTCTCGACCCCTGAACTTGAAAGCACTTAAACAATTTGAGTATTTTGTTGTTGTTTTATTAATAGTCTCCTCAGTGTAATTAGGTAATTACGGATGAAAGTTTTGCTTTTAATCAACCACAAAATTCACAATTCAGCTGATTAGGTACAATATTTTTAACTTATCTAGCCATAAAAGCTATAAACCTCAAAAAAAGATTAAGCTAATTATTTCCTTAATTTAGTAATGACAATTACCTAGTCTGCATTGTAATGTTCAGATGAAAAAAACCGAATTTGTATAAATATTCTACTGTTAGATTTTTCTAAAATTTGAGGCTGTATTATCATTAATATCGTTGAAATATTGTACTTTGCGCATAAAGTTGTAGTAAACATGGCAACCCTGCTCATCTTGGATACCGTGATCCGAGTAATAAGCTGTTCGGTTGCCAGTGAAAACGAACAGATTTGTCTCCACCTTAAATAATAAATATTTTTAGAAATAACACGTGCTTATTTTAAACGTATTACTTTTCCTTGTGTATTCACATGCCAAAGTCAATGGCGTGGTTTGTGACAAAATTGATTCATCATGTACCAAATTAAAATATAATGAAAAAATAATGTACTGATAAAAAGTAGCCGCTTCGTGCTGCAGCATCTGTAAAAGATGTTTCAGTGTATCATCCAACAGAGGAATGGTTGGATTCATCCATACACTCCTGAAATAAAGGATGTTTTCCCAGGTTTGTCAAGCTGTTATTTTCTACCTGTACATGTTAGTTGTATTTTCGGTTATCTAGGCAGTATAATTTATACAGCTGATAGTTGTACGGGGTGTAGATTTAAAAGGTCCCTACAAAAGCATAACGTTATACCTAAAAAATTTTTATTTAAATTATATCGGCTTTATTGGCCAAAATTGCAAAATTACTTTGATTACAATAGATATTTTTAAAAAGTTCCAGGTAAANATAATAACTAGTGTTAAATATTATTTTTCAGGATTGCATCATCAAGGGATATTCCGTGTCTCCGGTTCTCAAATTGAAATAAACAATTTTCGAGAGTGGTTTGAAAGAGGTGAAGACCCCTTGTCTGATGTTACAGACGCGTCTGATATAAACAGTGTAGCAGGTGTACTAAAATTATATCTTAGGGAATTACGCGAGCCGTTATTTCCTATTATATATTTTGAGCAATTTATGGAATTGGCCCGTAAGTTTCAATTTTTATTTGTTTTAATCTATTGATTAATTACTCAATTTTTCACAGAACTGGAATCAAAACGCGAGTTTATATTTAAAATGAGAGAATTGGTGCAAAGTTTGCCTAGACCTGTAATGATTGTAATGCGATATTTATTCGCATTTTTAAATCAGTAAGTGTTCTTATACTTTCATAGAATTATAGGATTATGACACTTGTTTCAGTTTATCAGAATTTTCGGACGAAAATATGATGGATCCCTATAATTTGGCTATATGTTTTGGTCCTACGTTAGTACCAGTGCCTGACGATAAAGATCAAGTGCAGTATCAGAACCAAGTCAACGAATTAATCAAAAATATTATTATGTATAACGATGAAATTTTCCCTAATGATGGCGGAATCTTCTACGAAAAATATATTTCAACAGAACTTGATGATCAGTAAGTATTACTACTAATATTTTGTTGAATACATATATAGCTAAATATTATCTCTTTTGTTATTATTATATTGTAGTGATGTTGGTGATTCACCATCAGATCATGGACCAGACGATTTGGAATCTGAAGTGTATCCCTCAGAAGATGGTAAGATAAAATTAAAATTTATACGTATTTTTTTGCAATAGGTATATTTTTTTCCTAATTATAGATTCTGAAAATATGGAGGCCACAGTACAATTTGATTTTACTGCAAGGTCAGACAGGGAGGTATCTTTGAAAAAAGGAGACTCAGTAGTTTTGTTCACGCAAGTGTCGAATGACTGGTGGCGAGGAACAGTAAATGGTCAAGAAGGATTGATCCCAGACAAATACATATCCCTTAAAATGAAGTGAGTAAAAAAATGTAACAAAAAAATAACTATCAGTCCATGATTTTGCTCAAAACGTCCTTGTACTTTTAGTCATGTGGACAGTACGACGTTGAACTTTTTCGATGTTTTTGTGTTTTCTGCACATATAGAAACATGTACCTTATTTGATAACTCACGATACTCCTGAAATACTCGTCTGCAAAAACTCTAAAAAATTCTTTAAAACATCTATTGGCTACTAGAATGTACGAAATAATTTGCGGTACACTAAATAGTTTCTTCTTCGATTTGAACATTTTAGTAATCATTCTAAGCAAGAAATTCTTTCACCTATTTATTTCAGAGATGAAGATAAGGAAAAGGTTGATAATTTAAAATCTAGTTCTTCGGAAGAATCGATGAGAAGAAGGGCATCGAGTTCTAATGTTTCTGTTTTTTCGGAGAACCTCTTACAAACAAATGCTAATTCTCCTTCAGCTCAGTACACTCAGGTGTCGTGGATAAATGAACTAACACCAGAAGCAACAGTATCAGTAGAGAGTCGGCCGCAGCAGCTTTTGATGAACCAGTCTCGAGAGGTATTAGAAACCACTGTCTGATTATTGCACACTGAAAGCAGGCTTGACAATGTCGCGCTTTTTTTTTAACATCAAACAAAATGGTGCAGTGAACAGTATTAGTATTCTGGCACTTTTTTTTTACTTTTCCTCCGTTTTTTTGATATCGTTTCGATCTCACATAATTTAAATGAAAACGTACGTTGTTGTATGTGTTGTGTTGTCTTCGAATTTTTATATTTGTGTAATAATTTTTGTTTCGTGCTTTGTGCATGTGCTTGTTTGTGTAAGTCGTGTATTAACTCAGGCATGTTTTTCGTGTTGCAAAGGCCATTACTTAGCCTTGTTTTATTTCTTTTTACAAATTTGTAAATCGTAGTTGATAGATCAAAAATTATTTAAACTATATTAGTTAATTGGTTATTTCACTTTGAGATTGATCGTTCCTCTATTTTGATGGACGATTTAATAAAATGCAAGATTAAGTAGAATTGTTGCAACAAAAGGTACATATATTTCTGAAAGTTTCTTGCTTTTTATATAACCATTTATGTGTATTACGTGGCTGTGGTTCAGTATCTGTTCATTATTATTATTATCTTTTTTTTTTCGTAATTATTATTATAACGCGTATAAGGAAAAGTTTATTAATTGTCAGTTGTCGATAACAAGTTGAGAATGGCAACTGATTGTTTATTTCCTATCGCATAGTTTTTTTTGTCTAACATAGAGTGATATTAGTTGGACAACGTTGGTTAAAACTATTTGTATTACGTGAATTATAAGCAAGAGATTTTTATACTGAATTCAAAATGAATTAAATTTAAATTGACACTGTATTTAATATTACGTTGAGTAGTGGTAATAAAAATATTATTACGTTAACATATTTTCTTACAATTTTCTTTATTATTTTGTAATCGAAGGTGCAAGTCTTCTAAATATTCAAACGTGATATTAATTGCAGATCTGAAATTTGAAGCAATCAATTTTTATTATCGTACTTAACGTTATTTATGGTGGTATTTCAAGAACTTCTTCTATATTAGATGTTTTTTTTTTGTAAAAATAATGGTTTTATTTGATATTCTCTTCATACCTTCGATTAGTCCGTTATATTTTGATATCGCATATATTCGACGAGTCGTCATAATTTTTCGGGTCACATACAAGACATTTAATTTAACGTAAATTAGAAACAATAATTTCTTTGACTTTGGTTTAAAACACTGATTAATTTTTTTTCTGTTTTAACTATTACTGTAATGTGTACATAGNTTTTTCTGTTTTGTTTGTAGCTAATCGCATAACAATATTTAGA
Organism: Agrilus planipennis; assembly: GCF_000699045.2. Taxonomy (NCBI): domain Eukaryota; kingdom Metazoa; phylum Arthropoda; class Insecta; order Coleoptera; family Buprestidae; genus Agrilus; species Agrilus planipennis. The sequence goes on from NW_020438885.1 coordinate 656,247, forward strand.
TTTTAAAAAAACTAAGCCAAAATCAGTTTTTTTAACATAGTATGTTATAAAATGATGAGGTGTGGAGATAAATGCGAAAAATGAAAATTTTTCGTAGTATTGGTCAATCAACAGTGCTGTTGTTAAAATAATTTTTGATATAATGTTGTAACCAAATGCCCCCATTTCATCATTTTTTGAACATACAATTTATTTTGAAATTGGTTATGCATTTGACTACCTTATACATACTAATAAACACTGTGTCATAAAAACAACATTTATTTCACATTAATTTAGAAATTTAATTATAAATTAAAATATTAGTCTTAAAATAGGAATTGTTATGTTTACCAAATACTCCGTAATTCTAAATTTTATTGTTAGAAATTGTATTAAAACAGACGTTCACGAAACCTAATGTTTTATAAAAAAGTCAATTACTTGTAATTTTCTTTTTTTTTGTGACCGTTATTAGTTTATCTTTCAAATGGTTATAAAGAATTGTTCTATATTTTTCACCTAGAAGTTTTTGGTAAACATTTTGAAATTCTAATATTTTTTTTTATTTAGTGTTTATGGTATATTAGACTCATCATAGTAATTCTTTTATTATTTTACATTTTTTATTGGTTTTATAGTACATTTGTTAGACTCTGCCCAGGATGCTATTTTTGAGGTGAGCAAATCAGCATGGTATATATGCCTTTCTTTAACTGTTACATCTTATTTATATTGCTTAATAAGTCTGTATCCTATCGTCATTTCCTATAGGGTGCTTATCTCGCATAATCTATTTATTACATAAACTGGTAAGCTGTGTCTAAGTTGGTCTTTCTTATTTTTAATTACTATTTAATAATTTTTTTTTCATAGTAAAACCAATTGGTTTAAATGATTTTGTCCTACCTAATATTTACAAATAGGTACTAATTTTAAATAGCTAGTTACCTTAAATTACAAGAAATGTACTGTATTCTTTGGCTGTGATATTTAAAATAATTTTACTCTTTTAATTCTTATCAAGCGATACATTCACTATTACTTCAATTTGTAAACAAATAACCCGTAAAAGAATCCTATGAGTTGTTAATTTTGCACTGTATATTTTTCTTTTTAGACTATGAAGGACGAGCACAGTGTCATTAAATTGGTGGAAAGTTTCTGTGATACTAACCCTCTGTCTTTTAAAACTAAAAATACCAATGATTCATCAACCGTCATCTCACCACCTTTACAAGAAATTTCTGTGGATAAATGCTCCGACGTTTCTTCCTTGGTAAATGATGAAAAAATTCATGATTCATTAAATGATGAAAACGCAATTGTATCACTTGTTGATCGACAGGTTGAATCAGAAATTGATGAAAATGTTGTCGATTTCACGCAAAATATAGAACAGTGGCAAAGGCGAATAAATTCTTATCCAGAATCAAATTTAGCACATTTAACAAAACATAACAGAACTGCTGAAAGCTGGTTACACTGGCAAAATCACACACCAGACTTAGTAATGGACTTGCCATTGGTGACAAATACAAAACCAAAGGAGCTACTAAAAGAGTCAGTAGCCACTGTAACAAGCTCAACATCGGACGAGTGCTCTTCTGAAGAATGTCGATCTGTGGAGTCCGCTGAAAGTCCCCACGCTTTAGACAGCCCAGATATGCAAACTGCTGCTGAAAGGTTCGCTAAACAAAATCAGTGTACCTTAAAAAAGAATACGAAAGGTAGTTATTTAGAATCTTTTAAATTAGAAACTAATTCTATAATTTCTGACGCATCAGTAAACAACACTCCACCATTGGAATCTAAATCGGGACCTAAGCCACAAATCAAAACGAAACCATTGACGTTAAAAAAGCCTGTATTTACAATTCCTTCAAATGTACCTTCTGGTATCGAAAACAAAGATCATCCTACTTAAATTTATTAAAAGTAAAAATAGATCTTATTAACAAAAAAATTTACTCAAGGTTCTGGTTTACAATATTAGTTATCATTTCCTTTTGATAAATTATGTTAAAATTTCTTACTGATAGTTTTGTAGCCAATTGTTTTGTTTTTAATATTAAAGAGAAAAGAGGTCCTAGCATGATAAATCATGGTTCCTAAAAATCTAAAAAACGCAACACTTCTGTTTTTCAAAATTCAGTATTTCAACGGTTAACACTATTATAAACGTGTCTGTGATAATTAAACACCATTAATTACGGTGAAGAAAAATTACTTAAAAAAATCTTAAATGATCATGTTAGTAGAAGTAACGTAGGATTTTCAAAAAAAAAAACTTACAGGGTGAACCAAATACGATATCCGTACTAAACGGAAAAGTATTCTTATTTATACATAAGAAAATTATTTTATAATTAAAATCAATTTTGGATATTGTGCCAAATGAGACAGTCATTCAGTAACAGAATATAAATTAGTTTTTTAAAGTTTTAAAAATCAAAATTTGTAGTCAAGAAAAAGATTTAAGTCCTTACATCGTGAAAAGTCGTCATCGATAAATATCAAACATTTACAATTATTGTGTTATCGTCAAATGTATATTTTACTTTATTTTGTGTAAACTAGAAGTATTAATTTTAAAATTGATACAGCTTCGAAATAATAACGCAAAAATAATCACAAGAAATGGTAAATGCATATAAAGGTGTTTATTAAGTGAGAAAGTGGTCTGTAAACATTATATCCATCCTATTAAAAATATAACATTATTCTCAAACTAAATACTCATGAGACCATTATCATCCACAAACGTAATAAATGTAAGAAGCTCATTTTGACGATTAATGTGTAAAAAGAATATTTTTTTTCAGTTGTTTTGCTTTTGAATTAGTTGATAAGTTAGTTATTTAATAACATTCTTTTTGTTAATGTGCTGTTCTGCTACAACTAATTTTTAATATTCGATATATTTTTATACTGAATTCAAAATGAATTAAATTTAAATTGACACTGTATTTAATATTACGTTGAGTAGTGGTAATAAAAATATTATTACGTTAACATATTTTCTTACAATTTTCTTTATTATTTTGTAATCGAAGGTGCAAGTCTTCTAAATATTCAAACGTGATATTAATTGCAGATCTGAAATTTGAAGCAATCAATTTTTATTATCGTACTTAACGTTATTTATGGTGGTATTTCAAGAACTTCTTCTATATTAGATGTTTTTTTTTTGTAAAAATAATGGTTTTATTTGATATTCTCTTCATACCTTTTGCAAATCTTTTTTTTGCACCGTTGTGTTTTTTTTTTTGGACCGGTGTNTATAAGTACAAGCATATATAAATTAAAATAGATTCTCCTAATAAGTAATAAATTATGGGGCCTTGAAAAACTTAAGAGGTTTTTGAATTAAAAAGGACGCAAATCATGCATAGCATATTTCCACGTCCACATTCGAGCCTGTTCCTCGAAGCCATCTCGGTCCTTTTCGTACATTTCAGCTATTTCAGGCTCCATACAAATCTGCAACAATCCCAAAGAAACCTACATCAAATGAAAAATCTTTCACGTGTTTTCTTGACACTAAGTATAATATACTTACATCACAGAATGGGTCAGTCAAAAGAGACTGAATAGAAAGTAAAATTTTACTAAGTGTTAAAGCTAATGACCAATTATGATGTATGGAATCTATTCCAATATCCCCATGCCTTGATATATTTGGATGTAAGATCTTTGTAAGAAAACGAACCATGGGGGGTGTCATTGGATAAGAATGAGGAATTTGAATGTAAAGGAAAAACAATCCTCCTTCATAAGGACTTCCTGCAGGCCCTTGTATTGATGCCAACCAGTGACAAGACATAAAATCCAAAGGCATTGCGTTTATACCATCCAAAGGATCCAGTCGCAAATTTCTTTGTTCTGACTTAAGCCTGTTATTTCTCCATGAATTTTCTTCACCAGCTGGACTTTGCTGGGCTGCCATTTGTTTTACACATTTTAAACAGCATGTGCTTTTCATTAATGACGAATACAACTGCAAGAAAATAAGAAGCAAAGGTATTTATGTAAAAAAGGAGAATAATAAAAACGTACATTATACCAGTCCCTTTCGTCCTTCTCAACATAAAGAAGGGGCCACCTAATACGCACAAATCTGCTCCATATGTTAGGGCGAAACTGCATTAAAACTATATCTTCAAAACGTGAATTAACTTGACTAAAGCACCATAATGATATATCGTCTAAATATTTCAGTGTTTGAGATAGAACTAAAAAAAGCCATAAATTACAATGTTGTTTTTGAAATTGCAGAATAGGTCTTATTCATCTGTATATGAATATATAATACAATTTTAAATATAATTTATAATAGTCTAGTGTAACAGTCAATTAAAATTAGAATATAATTTACCTTCAGGAGGCAAGTCCTCCAAGTTGACATCAATTCTATGATCCACAGAGGATAACTTTTTCAAATTTTGAGCTAAATCTTCAGCCTCTACTTTTGCCATTGGAAATTTAGGTTCTTCGTTGGCAGAATTAAATGCATTAGGACGAAATAAATTGTCAGCAGGCTCATCATTTCCAGAATCACTGTCATCATCACTGTACTGTAAAATAATTACATAATTAATAGTACTCTTTTTTAGATGTAATAAGTTTGCCAACCCCATTTACAATAGTGAGTGGATGGTCAGGTGCTACATTAGGGTACAAAAATGCATGACATGTTGCACATGTTGGCTCATCAAAGCTTGGACCATAATAGCCATTGCAAATGTAACAACTTGGATTCTAAACAAAGAAAACTTGCATAACTTTGCATGCCAATTATTGGTAAGTTGTCACGTACCTCGTAATTAAAAAGATCTAAAGGTTGTTGTTTATCTAAAGATGACAATGCCTTTTCACAATCAATATCAGACCATACAGAAATGACGTTTTGGTTATCTTCTGAATTCTGTTCATAGTAATTGTTATTGTAATTTTTTAAAAAGTGCAGGTTCTCTTCAATATTGAAACTAAATAGTATGTGATGAATTTGTTTCATAACGTGCTCTACATTCAGTTCATCCAAAAACTCTCTACCTAGCTCCATACTGAATTATCTAAAATAACAAATACTGCTACTGTTAATTGACCCGTACACTGTATACTTCTCTTAATACCGAGTTCCATTTAAACTTTATGTGTATTAATATTGGCTATGTCTAATGTTTACTACTGGTTAAAAAGTAGTAGACCTTTCAACTCCCATTCAATTTATTAAATCGATAACACAAATTAGTTGTCCTGTAAACAATTCCAAAAAAATATCATCAGCTTTTACGCGGATCACAAATAATTGTTACTATTTAATTCGTTTATTAACTACTTTTAACAACAAAACAAAAACAAATTAAGTTAACCTCATTTTTGATCATAGAGAAGATTTTTGACATTTTAACTATGGGCTTCTGCAGGTTGTCTACCTATAGCCAATTCTATTGTGTACAAATACCCATTGAAGTGGAGGGGAACATCTGTAGTCTAGTTCAATGCAAATACCTAATCTATAACTATCTATGAAGTAACCATAAGAAAGAATTAGTAAATTAATAGCAAAAGTTATCTATGGAGTTAGTAGTATATATTATCTATGGTAGTAGTCATAGATAGTAGTTGTAATTAGATAGTTGTTATAGGTGTATTGTATAAAAATATTATTAGCTGTTCGCATTTATTAAGGTAATTATCAGTTATTTGGGCTATTTGTAGTTATATATTCCATTCTTATAAATAAGAGGAAAAATTGTTAAATATCCATTTAATTTTTTATAGGTTAATTCGGGATTAGGCTCCAAACTGGGGACTACTTAAATAGAATTGAGCTGTTCTTCAGATTTAAGGTAAATTTTATTTTATATCTTCATGTTCTTGTTAATTTAGAGTGCCTTTTAATTGAATTATGCTCTCTAAACTTTAATATAGNAATAATTATGCATATTTATATGCAGTTTTTAAAAATAATGTTGTCGTTAGAAAAGGTTTAACATAGTTTTGCAGAATGAAAAATTATTGGGTGTACAAATAAAGTACCAAATTATTACATTTCTCCAGTGTTTTAGAAGTGAGAAGTAAAATTTTCAAGCTAATGTTCATTTCAGATTTAAGAAATAAGTTTGTTTGGTGTAAATAATTTTTATTTATTGAATTCTAGACCATTCAACTGACGAGTCACCATGAAAAGTAAACCTCTTCTATCACAAAAAGCATAAGTAATATGGCAATCATGAATCGGAAACCATGCATGTAAGTTATATTAAAGTATCTTTTTTTTAGTTTAAGTAATATGAATATGGTAGGATCACTGTCTATATTTAATTATAACAATGTATACATTTCATTAAGGATTATTTAGCATAATATGAAGAGCGTTGAATTAATAATAATTTTTAATCACCAACAATTGAAAATAATTATTGGTGACGTAATAGCCTAATGGGTAATATAAAATAATTCATGTAGTGCGTGTAATTTGTGATTAAATTATCATTAATTATGACACGAATATACATATAGGATGTATGTTGGGTTGTATATAGGCAACAGGGGTACACTAGGGAGTATTTTGGGTTGTATAACATTTTTCCATCATTTGCAGTTACTTAATACGCTAATTCAAAATATTACTTATAAATTAAAAATTTGCTTGATTTCTCTATTTCGGAAGTTTTGCAACACTCAGTTTAAATTACAGTGAAAAGTTTAATACTAACTTGCAAAATTTCAAAAAGAAGAGTAAAACGAAATGATTAACTATATACTTAATATGCAAGTAAATCGCAAACTAAAATAATTAATACCGATTTGGAAAATGAAACCACAAACTGGGCTTATGCTTCATGTTTTTTAAAATTGTATAAATTGTTATAGTTTTGCATTTCTTAGATAATTTGTATACTAGATTTTGTACTAAAATGATATTTTGAATGATACTTTTGAAATTGAAGTTTTCTGGCGTAGTCCGATCCTGTATGAAATAAACGCAACTACCCCTATCTGACCTAACAACAAGGGGTTACAAGGTTGGCTTCCTGTTAAAATGCAAATGTATTCATACAGGTGGTCCGACGAAAATGTTAAGGTCAGCTTGTATGATAACGGGTAATTTCCGTATCCGAAAGGGAAATTTGTCGCACTGCGTTAATGATTTTCTACCTTTTATCATTTATCTTGGTGTCTGTTGGTGACAGTCACATGAAAGTCAACCACAACATTGTCAAATTGTCCCCATACGTGTGCTAATATATCATGCTATACAGAGTACTCCACCTTTTATTGTCTTCATATTTAAACATAAAAGATTCGTACCACATTTTTATTCTTTCTTAAATACCGTCGAGTTATTATTATTAATTTATTAAACATCAGTGCCTATTATTTTTCTGAGGATTTTAATTTAATTATCCATTAATTAATTGAATAAAGGTAAAGTAAAGCTTCAATACTTGACATACATTCTAAAAGAGATAGATATTATCATATATCATACTGATGGCAAGAAAAAGACTTAAGTAAATTAATCATTGATTTACGTGTACAAATAAATTACACTACTAATGGATAAGTTATTAATGGCAATGCGAATACCGCCAGTTACAACATAATTGTGCAATCCAATAAAGCATTTCCAGTTTGCATTTGTGATGTTATTTACAGTTTTTTTTTTATTCCACCCCTGACTTCTTCCAAATCTTATTTTAATTTCTAAGCTATATTTCCCCCAATTTTTATACGTTCTTTAAAAGGGGAGAGTTGAGGAATTTCCCCAAATTAAACAGTTGCTGATTAGATCTTGACGTGAAGTAATTCGTATGTTAATATTTAGCATTCATGTTAATATTATAATAAATTTACAAATGCTTTTGCGATCCAATACACGATGTATTAATTAAGGGAAAAATGGCTTAAATAAAAAATATTAATCTGAAGGAAAATTGCATCAGCAATTTCATCGAGTTTTACAAGCTCTTATTGCCGATTAAAAGGAAGACAAACTAATTTTATTTCAATTAATTTTTTATCCATTAATAAATAGAATACTTTGTATATATAGTATGTTTGTATGAACAACTTAAGTGCAATCATTGTTTGTATAGTACATACAGAAGTAAATTAGAAAATCCATCCGATTCAATGTACCTATGTAAACTAAGTTCAATCAGTGACGTATTCAGCGGTTAAAGTTTTTCAGTTAAATATTTTTTTAATCAAAAAAATTTGTAGCATGCTTTTATGTTTTATGTGCACTTCTGATGAAACCGGAGACAATAGTTAAGTTAAAAGCGATACAATTTATGAAAATTACATCAAAATTACATTTTATTGCTATGGTCAAGTAAATAAACAATGTTATGGCTGAACTTCTTAAAATTGTTCTGGCAATAAGTTTAATTTTCATTGAACAAGTGTAATAGGTATAGATTTAAACTCTGAATCCACCCCTGTACTTATTACACAGGCTATTATTTCAAAAAGCTTTCCCGTTTGAAAGACATGCGCTTATATTAACCGCGAGTTCTTATAAGCACGAAGACTAGGCAGTGTGTAAAAAATTGTTAGGAGAAAAATAGCCACTAAAACTAATAGCACAAATTTCTCCCTTAAATGGAGAACGATTTGAAATCAAAAGCTGCGTCGAAAGACGCTGAAATTATAACGCCGAATTATACAAAATTGTCAGAAAATTTGAGAAAAATTACACCTCAAAGGTTGCAATGTAGCATATTTTGCGGAGGTTCACACTGCAAATATGAGAATCCCGAACATTGGGATTCAGATAATTTAATCATCGATGGCATATTCAGTAATTGGTAAGATCTTATATAAAATATATCCCATTCTTATTCATTTTAATACCATTTTTTCGCAAAAGAGCGACAACTATTTTCAAAAGAAATGTATAAATAATTTTATTCTAGTGTTATTGTTCATTACGAGTTTAATTGAATCTTCTCTCCCATAATTTTAAAAACGTATTAATTAATTTTGATCTACCGTAAAGATTTCTTCGAGTCAAATTATTTTCAGGATAACCGAGGATATTTTAGCGATGGCACGTCCTAGTACTTCCTTAGTAATACAAAAGAACGTTATTCAACAGTTTCATCGGTAAAAAGTATAATAGGCTATGTATATACATATATACATTAAAACAAAATTTTAGTTTAGGTATTAAATCTATAATAAATTTGCAATGTCCTGGAGAGCATTCAAGCTGCGGAAAACCTTTGGAAGATTCGGGATTTACGTATGATCCTAGCGTTTTTATGAAAAATGATAGTAAGTGTCAATAACTTTTGATCCTAAACATATACTGAGTCCTACTTTTAAGTGGTTTTCAAAAAGTTCTTATTTAAGTTGTTATATGCATCGGTTAATTAATATTAGGAATTAGCTCAAAGTTAGAAATTCTTTGAAAAAATCCAAATTAGATTTGGTAATATCGAATAATTTAAAATAATGTCAAAGTAGACAAAAAAGCAGTTACTTTAAATATTTTTTACGTTTAAATATTATATGTACAAACTAGAGGACATATATCTACATGTTTTTAGTATTCTGTAATTTGACTTTCAGAAATGCCGTAAATTATTTATTTTGGCATGTAGATAAACTACTTAACTACACACAAGCATTAAAAATTCATGTGCACGCTATTACCCTTATAACAGTTCAAATTTAATGTCAAATACGTTTACTTTCATTTTTTTCTCGTAATTTTAGAAAACTGAATTTTTTTGTTATACAGTGAATTTTTTCACTTCTTATACTCTTTTATTAGTACATCTTATAGTACGATAAAAATACAATTAACGTATTTACCATTAATTAATTAAAGGAAAAAAAATACTGAAAATTCACAGCATTTCATTGACTTAATGAATTGTGACAATATAATAACTGTTTCTCAAGCAAAAATTGTGTCAACATTAAGTTATTGATTATTACATATTTTATTTCTTTTCTTTTCTTGTCGAAATTGTATTAAAGGCAAATGGTAATTGATTTTATTTATTATGTAGGCGTGTCAATAATGCGTTGTGGCTATTTTTGTAATTTTATTCCATAATCTCAAGTTAAACCAATCCAATTTGCTCTCTTTTATTTACATAAGCAATTTAGTTTAAATTAGGTTTACAAATAGGTTTGATCTTTTCTCTATAAAAGAATAGATCTCTATGCAGAATTACGTGATCGAAAATATTCTTCTAACTAATAAGTAATTAATTAATCCAAAATTAATATCTGACAAGACAGATACTATATTCCAGTATGATTGTAGTAAATCTGGTCTTGTTATTTTATAGTATATTATTACAACTTCGCCTGGGAAGATTACGGTGACATTGGATTATCTGCATTGATTAACATGGTTAAAGTTTTAGCCTTTGCAATCACTGAAGGGCGTGTTGCAATTCATTGTCACGCTGGTAAGAGAGCCTTCTTCGTTAAACGACTTACATCATTAAATTCTGTGCCATTTTTTACATAAAATACATCCTTCAAAAATTGAAAATTTTATTTTTTAATGGCCAAAAAATCACGAGCGCTATTTCGTGTGGCATCTTTTTAATAGTTTTTAAATTTTTGAAGATGAACTACTGATAAACTGCCTGCACCCTTAAATTATGTGACATATTCTACAATGAGTACATCTACCAGATATTGAAAATTAATTTTTTTAGTGGTCAAAAAATTAGGAGCGTTTTTTAACACTTATCTTTTTATATCTGTAACTTATTCTACCGAAAAGTTTTCGTTAAACCCACTGCATCATTAAATACTACATTTTTTATGAGAAATCAATAAGACAAATTCGTTAATTAATGTTCTAAAATATTAATATCCAGATTTATGTTGTATTACCCTATTTATTTATAGGTTTAGGTCGAACGGGGGTGTTAATAGCCAGCTACTTGGTTTATTCCTTAAGAGTAAATGCTAACGAGGCCATTAAATATGTTCGGCTTAAAAGGCCAGGATCGGTACAGACCAGAGGTCAAATTATTTCTGTACGCCATTTCGCACAGTTTATTCTGCCACTCACGGTAACATTTCACGTCAGGTAAGTTAATTAATGAATTCGACGCCCACGCAAATTTCGCTATAAATACCAGAAGTAGTTACGCAGGGTGGGCCATCGAAGAATTAATTTTGTAAATTTTGACTTAAAATAGAAGTATAATTGGACTATGCACTCTTAATACAACGTACCTACTTCTGATTTAAAAATTTGTAAATTTTTATCGACTTTCTGTGATTATGATAAAATATTTTTAGAGAAAGCATTATTAAGGAAAAGTATATGAATCCTTTTACAGTTCAAAGGTACTTATACAGACAAAAAATTGTTTTGCATGGTTATCAAGAACGAAAATTTAAATATTTCCCAATGGTATAAATACAATTAGTGAATAGCTAGTTTTACCTTAACACTAATTAAAAAAAATGATTTTTAGATAATTCATATAATTTGCGAGAGGATTTTACAACTTTGTAACAGAAAAACATTAGAATTCGACTCGTTAGAAAATCATTTAACAATAAACTTCTTGTGTGAAAGAAATAATGAGAACATTAAAAGGCATGAGAGTATTTTTAGCGTTAAAAGTGCCCTTACAGATTGTGAGTATAAATTTAAATTCATGTAATGAATTAATAAAAGTATTATTTAAGCTGAACTTTCCAGTTCCGTGAGTTCGAATGAAATGTTCGATATTAACAACGATCTCCCTGCTGGTGCGTCATGTAGTGAGACCGAAAAGGAAAATGATACACCTAAACACAGTGTTTCATTTAATGGTATGTAGTTTTTAGTAGTATTTATAAATAAGTGTAGATATCAATTGTTTATGATAATGCTGATTTATTTTTAAGATTTTACTAGTCTTGATGAAAATTCTGCCGAGTTATTACCAATAGACAAAATTTTTGAAGAAACGCATAAGCAGATCCTCGAGAACGAAGTTGTCGAAAGCTTTTTAACAACCGATGAAATTGTTGAAAGCTTGCTAATGGATTTTTCAAAGACTTCCGAAGAATTTAAAAGCTACGTAGTTAAAGTGAAAAAATATGTCAACTCTTACCAGCACGGTTATTGCAGAATAGTTCACGAAATTGACCCTAAAGTTCTTGCATGTTTATTATTCGACTGGTTAGAAGATTTAAAAAGTCCGATACTCAATCAAGATGAACTAGAAAAAATAGTGATCAATTACTGTCAACCTGAAAAATGTTTGAAACTACTAGCAATGGTAAATATTATGCGTAATTAAACTTGGACATTTAAAAGTCCGACAATAATTGCAGGAGCATGGATTTATTATCGAGTATTTACTACGGTTTATCAAAAAAGTTTACCCACTGAATGACGATATTCAGAAAAAAATATTTAAACGAATAACAGCCGCTTTGGGCCACCAAGCGGTTTCTTTTGATGATAAAATTTTACCAGCTGGTAAATATAGTAATTGCTTATTTAATAAATAATCACATGGACCAAGTAAACATCGCCAAACCCTAAACCTAAACTATTAAAATAAATAATAAAAAAAGTACCTTCTACTAAATTCCTAAGTAATAATTCTTTCTGTTGCAGTGTTGTTGAACGGAATAGTACTTGTATTTGAGTATTAATTGAATAGTAAAATACTGTTTGTTTTTTTTTTTCAGAAAAAGGTTTTCGTAAAATGCGCGATGGGACCTTAAACTGCATTTTGCAGCTTTACGAGTCACTTCTGGATATTATTGCTACATAAATCAATAATTTTCTTTTTTTTTCGGCTGTGAATGTTTTCCACAACGGTCTTCAGGCTTCCATTTGAAAACACACTCCTACTACAGTATTTGAAGAACTAGTACAGTGGGGTTACAAAAGAAAGAAAACGTTTTGCAAAGTATAAATAATATCTAACAATAAGATATAATATTAATCTTTGCTTCTATTCCTTCGAATTGTGAAGTTTCTGTTTCTTTTGTTTTTTAACTTATGATTAAATACATGTACAGAATAACAAAAAACAATTACCCTACCTTTGTCCATGTCTTATCGCCTCCAGATAGTATTAAGGGCAATTTTACACTAAAAAATACTGCTGCTTTTTGATGCTGAACAAATTTGTAGTGCTAAAGGGACAAAAAAACACGAAGTATCAGTAATTTCAGTTGTAAGTAGCATTTTATTTCTTATAACCGAATTACAAACTTTTAGTTGGCATTTTAAAGTTTTTTAACTTCTATGAAAAAAAGAAAATACACAAATAATTCATAATTTTTAATTGTGAGACATGCAATGTTTCTATTTTAATGTTAAGTTCCTTAATATTTTGTAGTAGTATGCTACTTTTGTAGCCCAAGCTGACTAAATTTTTTACACTTTCAAGTATTAAAAATAATCGCTAGTTATTTCCAGGCAAGAAAACAATTTTTTAGTATAGAAGTTTCCCAAGTTCGTTAATACGGTAACAACCAGGCGTATAGCGATGTATGTGGAGTTGTATACCCACACCATTAAACGTTTCTTTATTATTCGAATACACAAAAAGGTAAAACAAAATTCAGAAGTTCTATAAAGGTTTTTTTCTTAATAATACTGAATTTATGAAATTAATAGATGCACCTATTTGTTATTACTATGTTTAATTTTGTTTACAACTATTGACCCATTAGAAAATACATAGTATTAATATTAAATATAACGGAAGTTAAAGAACTACAATAACTAACAATACTTCTTTGCATGATTATTCTAAAATACACCTTATAATTGAAATCTTTAATGTAACAAGTTATTCTAAGGATTAATCTCTGGATGTTTTAGGGCATTGAGTGTAGGGGTTCTTCTCGCGAGTTTATAGCAGTACGCCAAAGCGCTGTAAAAGTGCTTTTTTCCACCACAAGGGATAGGTCGTAGTACTTATTCAATTGTGGCAGCGAATGGTCAACATCATCACTGCACTACACAGAAGTTAACGCAATCAAGTGGACAAAATATGATCCTTTACGTAATGCCTCTTGGTTGATGTTAGAAAGGTTCATGGTCTACAAATACCAAACATGCCATTAACGAGGTTTGAAGTTAATCATAGGACTGCAAATTTAGGTAAGATTTTAAAACCTGTTGTAAATTATAATAATGTTTTTACTTTAAATAGACAAAAATATGGTTAAAAGTGTTTTATAACAGTTAATTTTATTAATAAAGTGTTACATTTGAACTTTTCATTATTAATTTAGCCATGTTATTGTTTATTAAAAAAACTGTATATTGCTATCTTACTATTTTTTTCTTTACAGAACATAACAATACCCCAAAGAACTGTAAAAGTTATGTACAATATTTTATTTGATATTAAAATAGAATAGGGTATAAATTGATATTGATTAAAAGTATTTAATTACTTTTTTTGTCCGTTTCTACAGATTGACTAACGAATAGGAGAGATTCGGAAGTTAATTTTGACCCTACCAATGAGGACGTGAACTGTATGTACTGGTTTCCTTTCTCAATTTGGTTTGCTTTCCACACATGTAAACCATGGAATGTTATATTCTACAGCAAATTCAGGTAATAATACATATTTAAATTAGTATTAATTACACTTTATTAATCTGTTGCTAATTTGGTTAACAAACGACGTCCTGGAACTTAATGCATAGGAGGACGAGCCTGTATTGCTTCCTTGTATAAATACTGTTCGATTGACCATTATTTAGTTAGAGTTATAGGTAATTGCGAACTTCAGTCTACCAATTTTTTTCTAAAAAGGCTTAGTTGGCGTTTATAGCTCCACTACATTTTGCTGATTTTGCCATAAAAATTCATAGAGAACATCGACTTGCA
>NW_020438885.1:672179-674875 GCF_000699045.2 Agrilus planipennis
CACACCATTAAACGTTTCTTTATTATTTGAATACACAAAAAGGTAAAACAAAATTCAGAAGTTCTATAAAGGTTTTTTTCTTAATAATACTGAATTTATGAAATTAATAGATGCACCTATTTGTTATTACTATGTTTAATTTTGTTTACAACTATTGACCCATTAGAAAATACATAGTATTAATATTAAATATAACGGAAGTTAAAGAACTACAATAACTAACAATACTTCTTTGCATGATTATTCTAAAATACACCTTATAATTGAAATCTTTAATGTAACAAGTTATTCTAAGGATTAATCTCTGGATGTTTTAGGGCATTGAGTGTAGGGGTTCTTCTCGCGAGTTTATAGCAGTACGCCAAAGCGCTGTAAAAGTGCTTTTTTCCACCACAAGGGATAGGTCGTAGTACTTATTCAATTGTGGCAGCGAATGGTCAACATCATCACTGCACTACACAGAAGTTAACGCAATCAAGTGGACAAAATATGATCCTTTACGTAATGCCTCTTGGTTGATGTTAGAAAGGTTCATGGTCTACAAATACCAAACATGCCATTAACGAGGTTTGAAGTTAATCATAGGACTGCAAATTTAGGTAAGATTTTAAAACCTGTTGTAAATTATAATAATTTTTTTACTTTAAATAGACAAAAATATGGTTAAAAGTGTTTTATAACAGTTAATTTTATTAATAAAGTGTTACATTTGAACTTTTCATTATTAATTTAGCCATGTTATTGTTTATTAAAAAAACTGTATATTGCTATCTTACTATTTTTTTCTTTACAGAACATAACAATACCCCAAAGAACTGTAAAAGTTATGTACAATATTTTATTTGATATTAAAATAGAATAGGGTATAAATTGATATTGATTAAAAGTATTTAATTACTTTTTTTGTCCGTTTCTACAGATTGACTAACGAATAGGAGAGATTCGGAAGTTAATTTTGACCCTACCAATGAGGACGTGAACTGTATGTACTGGTTTCCTTTCTCAATTTGGTTTGCTTTCCACACATGTAAACCATGGAATGTTATATTCTACAGCAAATTCAGGTAATAATACATATTTAAATTAGTATTAATTACACTTTATTAATCTGTTGCTAATTTGGTTAACAAACGACGTCCTGGAACTTAATGCATAGGAGGACGAGCCTGTATTGCTTCCTTGTATAAATACTGTTCGATTGACCATTATTTAGTTAGAGTTATAGGTAATTGCGAACTTCAGTCTACCAATTTTTTTCTAAAAAGGCTTAGTTGGCGTTTATAGCTCCACTACATTTTGCTGATTTTGCCATAAAAATTCATAGAGAACATCGACTTGCACTTCCAGCCCCCAATTTAAAAACGTGTTTATTTCTTGATTGTTAATATTTTTTAAATCCTGATTTTGAAAGCCGAGTCTTTAATAATAAGTAAAAGAATTCAGAACTGGTACCGCAACCTGACGTTCAGAATACTTTGCAGTGAAGTGGGTTGCCTATACTAAGCCAGGGGATTTAAAACAATTTGTATTTTAAATTCAAATTATGATCGCGCGAAATGAGTGCGCTGTTGTCGAGTTAAAGGTAGAAATATTACAGTGCGAGTCGAAATTTGTAAGCAACTAAATTTTTGGATTTAATTAAAATAATCTAAATTTATTTGGTACATAAGCAATCTATGAATATAATGATGATTTTACGATACTTAACACTTATTGTAAATGAATTTTTATTAGTTTGTTCTGTATATTTCTGTAATGTGGTCATTTTTACCTTGTGTCCTGTACATTACAATTTTTTATTGGTTATCTGATAGACAAAGATGATTATAGTTAAATATGCAGACAAAAAACTGTCAGCTTTACTTGGGAATATTACGATGAAAGTATAAAAATGTAATAAAGCAGTAATAGTCAAGGAGATAGATGCTTCTTAATCAAAAATAGCGATTGATTAATAAGAAAAGTAATGTACCCACCACCTTTTTTTAGTAAACATATAGTAACAACGATAGGAAAAAAGCAATGAATTTTTAATTTTCTGTCCAAAGATTGAGTAATTTGTTAACAGTTACTTCTTTCGTAGGCATCGGAAGTCTTCAAAAAGTACTATGACATTTTTTTAAATTACTAGTAGTGGTTAATATGCAATATTAATGTGAAAATTAATTTTAGATTTTCCAACCATTACAAATTCCCTCATTAACCTGATAGATGGAAAATTGAAAATGAATTTTCACATTAATATCTTCAAAAAGTATTGTATTTTTAAAAAATCCGTGTTTACTTGCCAATGTAAATAAATGAAGTTTTAGTTATATAATTCTTTAAAAAAAAATAACATGCAAATGAAAATGAAAATTTCCCACTCTTATGCCAGTGAAAGGTGCTTATCAATTTTTTCACAACCGTTTTGTAACTAAAACTTCTTACGTTCCTGTATAAGGTGAATAGGTATTAAAGTATTTAATGAAAACCAAAAGATAACAGCACATAAAAGTACAAACTAAATACAAATTTTAGGTGGTGACATATTCATTTAGAAATACTCCAACTTTTTAATAACTAAAATCCACAGATCAGATAAATTCAAGTGTAAATTAATTTATTTATCCTGTGTTTTAACGTTGTTTATCGTATATTCTACATGAAAGCCATTATAATTTGGGAACAGGAAATTTAAACCACAGAAACCGTTT
>NW_020438886.1:0-1493 GCF_000699045.2 Agrilus planipennis
AATCATACTTATCATTATTTTCATGAGAACATATTTTACTACTGAAATAAATTTGCTTTATTTTTGTTATTTCTAATAAGTAAAATATCTCTAGGATGTTTACGCTCATTTATTGAGCTATTCTGTTCTTTAATAATATTAATATTATTGTCAGTACCTTCATAGTTTATTTCCACTTCTGCTTCAAGCATTTCCATCCCAATTTTCAGAAACATAGTTATCCATGAAATTAAGGACGTTAATTTTTCTTCTGAGGGAGTTAATGCCTTCATTTTTCTTTTAGCTTCACCCCCACCTGTCTTGGGCCACTCTTTTGATTGTTCTCCTGCCTTTTTTTTGTATGACACTTTCAGTCTATAAAAACCTGCAAATTACACGTATTTTATTTATAAATGAGTTGCATCAACAGTATATACAAAGTTTTACCTTTTTCGACTGCGAACCAATTTAACTTAGCCCAATTGGTAGCTTATCCCACAATTTTATAATTGTGTTGTTATCAGCTTCAGAAGATTTAGCTTTGCCCTGTAGTAATAATCGGTTATGAGATATAAAATCTATTAAAAAATTTACTGTTCAGGAGACGTCTTCCTTTTATTATTATTACAATCATTATTAGAGGCTAACACACAACTTTGCACATTTTTTAAAAAATTACAACTTCTACTCTACATAAAAGTTTACAACAGACTGAACGTGAAACGTCACTATGTTTGTTATTTAGTGTAGTGTTTATTACTGTACCTGACAAGACTTTTCATTTTTCCATCCTAAATGGAAATTGTTAGACATCTGGTTTACACATGTAAAGTTCACTCTTGATGTTCTTTTTTCTTAACCATAGTTCTCAACTCTCAACACAACTTCGCGCTCAGTATTTTGTTAGTTTGAATCATGGGCAATGGGTTTGAATTTTGAATAGAATAAGTTAAAGCATTTAAACGATCATAGTACTATCATTTCCTGGTTTCCTGCAGGGTATGAAATGTCGAGCGCGAGCGACACCTAAGTTTACCCCACGTAAGTTTTTAAATTTTTTAAATTACCAAAATCGACATTACCGATATACTAGGCGACATAATTTTACTGAAACGACAACAGATGATGCGACGGCGGTTGCGATTATCAGAGGAATTCCCCAGTAGTTGTGGCGTTATTGAGCAATAGTGATTAGTTTCACAACTTATAATATTTTAAAATTTTTGTGAAAAGTACTTTTACCTATCCTGAAAGTAAGTAATATATTAAGTACTTCAATCATGCTTTACAATAAGTAAAGAAAGGATGTTTTCTGCCCAACACAGAAAAACCTTGATGTACAGTCTACACTATTACGGGGTCAAATTAATTTGAAATGTTCTACGTAGATTATACAGTTCCTGCAGGAGTTAAAGGTCAAGATGCCGCTTTCCATTTTCCTGAAGTAACAGCGGTTCCAACGAAAGTGGCAGGTATTGTAATTTGTTGTTGTGAAACTTAAGTTCTAAAAAAAA
>NW_020438886.1:3123-6594 GCF_000699045.2 Agrilus planipennis
AAATGCCCCGGCGCCTTCACCATATTTTAAATTAAAATTTGTTTTAAAATTAGTAGTTTTTCGACATTTTGCGAGTAAAGAAATGATGAGACCAGTTAAAAAGGCATTGAAAGCTCTTGACAATCCCGACCAATCTCTCTCTGAAGCAGAGCAAGTTAATCATACAATGTTATGCTTATTACAAATAGGGGAACAAATAAATGTTTGTTTAGCAAATTATACCGATCCTGAAAAACTTAAAGAATGGAGAAGGTAGGTATTGTTTTCATGTTTTGATAACTTGAACGAAAATAGTACCAGTTTGCTATCATATTAATCAATCAGTCAATCTAGCAATAATCTTATGTTAATTTTTATTTTAGCAACTTATGGCATTTTGTGTCTAAATTTACCGAATTCGATGCCAAAAAGTTATATAAACTGTATAAAAAAGCATGTAAGAAGAATGAAAAGAAAAAAGAGGATGTAAGTAAAATATTATTTATACATACAGGCAATTTTTCTTTATAATGCTATTATATATATTTTTTATAGAGTCAACAAGGTGCAAGTTCATCTGGAAAAGACAAGTCTGATGGTAAAGAAGACAAAGAAATGAATATTAAAAGAAAACATGAGAATGAAAGTGATAGTAGAGATGATAAGGACTTTAAAAAACATCATTCGGAAAGGTACATAACTACATTGAATCATTATTTTTAAATGTGTTAAACAATATCATTAACTAGTAGGAGAGAAAGAAAAGATAGAAGCTCAGAAAAAGATCGTCCAAAAAAATCAAGGGAAGAAAATGACGATGAAAGTCACGATTATGCTAGTAGATACAGTCAAAGTCGTATGAGTAGAAAACAGAGTTCAGGCCAGAGATCAAACTTTAGACATGATCAGCCAGAAAGAGCATCTCATAGTGATCACGACCGATGGTCTGGGGGGCAATCTCGTGATAGGTTTGCTATGGATTACAAAAGGGATAGATTTGATTATTCCCGAGGAAATCCAGGCTACCATAGAGACCGTGACCATACAAGACCGATTGACAAAAGGTTCGATGACCGATTGCAGTTGATAATTATTGTGAATATTATTGAAATCTTAATTTACAGATTACCGTGTAAGGATGATTGGCGGTCTTTTCAACGTAGTCGTGATGCTTCAGTCATCCCAATTAGTGCTAGGCCCATGTATCCTACGCATTATCCTCCATTTGTTCCTGGCGGCCCTATGTACGCCCCTGGAGATCAACCGTTTCCCAGGGATAGATTTTCTCCGGGTGAATGGAGGCCAGAAAGAGACTACAGGCGAGAGTATGATCGGAGACAACCTTAATAAGATCGTTATTGTTAAGTGATGGAAATTTTTATCCATTCAAAGTACTGTACAAGAGAACAAAACAAATAAAAAGACAAAAGTGGACAAGTGTACAGTTAGTTATATTAATTTAATTTGTGTGTTGTCTATGACAGTGATATTCCCGATTGTAGTTGAAGGTGATGTTGGTGAATAGATCGATTGCATTTGATTACCAGATTTTTATATTTTTCAGAATATAAACCTGAGTTTATTTAAACAAGGCTGTGGCATGCAATGTGAAGTTGATGTTGTGGCCTAGCTTCACTGTATTATAAAGTCTGTAAATAATTCAATAGATATCTTTTGATAAAAACCAAATGTGTTTTTTTTTTAGAACAGAAATCTTATTTTATCTTTAGGCGGGCAAAGTAATTAATTGTTAATTAATCTTTTCAAATATTACTTTTAAACATTGTGAGTTTTCTGTTTATAATTAGCAAATACAAAGAAGCAAGACCAATTTAGAAAACTACCGTCACTGACACTTCAGTCTTTCTAAAAAGGCAGAATAGTTGTTACTAGAAGGACATGTTTAACAGAAGTACGTTGTTACTAAATTTTAGCACTCGACATACTTTTTGAATTTTGAGAAGGCTCTCTTAGTATCGACGAGCAAAATACCGCTTTATTATTTATGTATCTATACATGTAATTCTTTAAATATGTCCTATAAAATTGTTTACTTTCCTGTTATGATTGGTCAGTAAGTCTGTCCTGGTCAGAAAGCGCATTACTCAGGAACTAAGATTTCAATTTTTTTTATGCTGATTGTGAATGACTGACTAAGTAAATATTTACATTAACCAAACACGCCCAATTAGTATTCTAAATTTTTCTTACCCAAAATTAAACTAAATATATATTTTTTATCTATATATTTCGGCAGAGAAGTATAGAGAGCGAAGAAGACCCGGTATAATCTTTGTGTAGAGCGGCATCTGTATACCAATCATACAATTGTCACAAGTAATGGCGCGAATTTTTGAACATAATGCAAATCAACCATTTCTTAATACATGCATTTTCACATTAAAAACTTAACCAAAACCCAGTATCGTTTATTTAAATCAAAAAAACAGGGACCAGGTATTATTCATGTTATTAGGTGATGTTTTGTCGAAAGAAATATATACATATTTTAATATTTAGTAATAATCATGATCGTAATATTTGTAAATGCATTAAGAATGGTGAAGTGATTAAATATTAAGCTAGGATATATGTACTGTACATAATAAATTATTAAATATATATTTTGTAATAAAATGTTTATTCCCTTACTTCGTTTTTTCTTTAGGATAAACATTCAACTACATATATTCTTTTGAAGTTGAATAATAAACTTTTCCCCATTGTACAGTTGAAGGAATAACTTCATACCTTCAAATTGTTCATCAAAGTAATTAATAAGTTTATGGAAATTAATGTTCAATTATTAAATATATAATACGAGGGGGGACCCCCCTAATAGTTTTTTTGAATAATGAGTTATTTATATAGCTATTGAACTGCACTTTTTTTGGGGGGAATGGTAAAATTCAGTTGCATAAAGATAGTCATTAGTTTTTTTTATTCGTGTTAAAAATTAAATAGAAATACTTTTAAAAAAGAAGCAACCCTTTTATCAATGCTTATTGGGTAATGTAGTAATAAAGATGAGGAAATAATGGTAAGTATTTAGTAAGCAGTGCTTTTATCTCCGTCTCATCTTTATAGACAGAAGAACAGTCAGATTCTGAAAATTCTGGGTCTGGACCAGAAAATGAAAGCAAAAGTGATTCATCTTCCAACTCTGGATCAGAAAGGCAAGTTTATATTTAGTTATTTGTTGTTGCTCTGTTATTTATCAGTTAAAAAAAATATTTTAAATATATATTGTATACGAAAGTGCTGTGGGGTATGCGATATAAACAAAATTGACAATAACAATAAATTTTGTAAATAAAATAAAATGGTAAAAAGTTTTTATTCACGATATAGACTTACGTTGTCCATACGAATTTTGTAGGCATTATTTTTTAAATTATACTAAAAATTGCTGTTAAAAAAAGGAGTATTAACAACAGATTTACCTTTTTTATATAATTTTTTACGAAAATGTAACTGGTATCAGCTCGTTTA
>NW_020438886.1:6616-15685 GCF_000699045.2 Agrilus planipennis
TCTAAAAATTATTCCATAAATTATTGGATTACCTTTGAAAATTAAATATAAATTAACGTTTTACAACCAATACATCAATATATTCTGCAAATAATCATAATTCGATTCATTTAAACATAGTAGCTAATTATTGAAATATTATTTAACTCTCAGATAGTTTCCAGCTTAATTGGCCCTTTATATTTATTTTAATTCTAAAACAGATTATTTCTTTTTTACGAATTTGTAGTTTATCTAAAAATTATTCCATAAATTATTGGATTACCTTTGAAAACTAAAAATAAATTAACGTTTTACAACCAATACATCAATATATTATGCAAATAATCATAATTCGATTAATTTAAACATAGTAGCTAATTATTGAAACATTATTTAACTCTCAAATAGTTTATATTTTGTATTAATCGTATGTAAGAAAATTAAAATTATTGTCTCAAATGCATTACTGGAATAATTAGGAGTTTAATCAATTAGTAAATTGTACTGATGACTATTACGGTGGTCCTTTTTATCCGCTAAGCCATTTAAAGTTTGCGAAGTATATACAAAATTAATTTGTCACACTCTAATTTATATTAATATTAACCCGACCTCCCACAGGACCTAAGTTTTAAACAAAAAAAAATAATACATACTAATACTATTCGATTTATATTATAAAACTGATTTATTAATAAATTTTGATTAAAAAGCTTTTCCATCTAGAAAGCTCTCTACTGCATGTTTTTTTGAAAATCCCTAAAAACTGGTCGATTTTGCCTTCAAGGGGATCCTTTGATTGTAAATTCATGTAAGGGCGTTAACCTCTTCAAGAATTTTAAATGGCAACCCCCTGTTAAATGTCAATTAAATAAACTTTGGCCATTATGATTTTTAATTGTTAGCGCATTATTAGTGTTGTTGGGCATTTTTTTATTTTACTATTAGAATTATCTAGAAAGTAGTGGTTGCTAATTTGATATTTTTGAGCAATTTTGAAGCAAACTTATCCAAAGTATCGTAGTTTACTGCTTGCGATGATCTTGAAATTTGAAAATTTGAGAGAATGTTGAACAAAAATTTTATTACTGTATGGAAGTGAATTGCTTTCAATTTGAACATTTATTCAATTAAAACTTGTTTGAGAACTTTTTTTATTTAATTATATCTACATTTCCCACTTATTCGTTTTCACGTTAAGTATAGCATACAACAATACCATGTTTGTAAATAGAATCGAAATACACACATTTAATGTCATTTGAGATTTTTAAGGGGTTGTCACCCCGTTGAGAAGTATGACCTTACATCCATGAATTTATCTTAGATGATCCAACACACTCAAAATCTGAAAATTCTCGAAATTTGAAAATGAACGAGGCATAGAAATACATACAACAAATTTTCGGTTTCGGGCAGCAGCTCTTTCAGTACTCAGGGTGGTAGGGATCATGTGGATCGGTATGGCATTCTGATGCAAAATACTGCGATGTGGAAGGCAACGGGAAACCTCCACATTATGATATCCCAGGAAAAACAAAGCGAACTCAAATGAGGGTGTATGTTTGGAGCGCGGCGCTGTACGGGTTCGAAACATGGACGGTGGGCGTTGCGGAAAAGAAAAAGGTTGGAAGCGTTTGAAATGTGGTGTTACAGACGAATGATGAGGATACCGTGGGTAGAAAAGGTTAGAAATGAAGAGGTATTAGAAAGAGTAAGAGAACAGAGGACTCTATGGAAGTCAATAAAACATAGACGAGACACCTTCTCAGGCATGAAGGTCTAGTCAGAGACATATTAGACACAGAAACGGGAGTTAGGAGGGGTAGAGGTAGGCCTAGATTAGATTACTGTTCACAAATAGTTAAGGATGTGGGTTGTTCTAGTTTTGGGGAAATGCGAAGATTAGCTCAGGATAGGAAAGAGTGGNTTTTATTGTATCACACTTCAGACCACTAAGGCATGTCCATTAGTAAACGTCGATGGTATGTATCACACGGCCATCTACGCACACGACTAACCATCGACGTTTACTTATGGACATGCCTTAGCGGTCATAATTGTGGTACAACAAAAGAAAGAGATGGAATGAAGTTTCGGACAATATCCATCTCTCTCACAGTAGTGCGTGGGCGTGTCATGAAAGAGATAGCACTAGTCCGAAACCATACGCCATCTCCCTCACTCTTCCAGCCAAGAAATTATTACAACGACATACGGCTAAGGCACGTCCATTAATATATGTATACCTATATCTATGCCTATACCACCACCATAGATTACCATCACATTTACAATTCAAAAGAGACCTTATACTTATTTAAGGTTTCAATTTTGCCATCTATCAGGAAATAGCTGAATATAGAACTTCGATTTTGTAGAGCCCATTAGTTTTGTGACAATTTGCCATTAAACATTGATTCATTATTGTCAGATTGCGCTAAATGATTAGAAATATTAGATTTGCACTTACTGTAACTTAATCTATAAAATTGCCAAATCTTATTTCAGTAGAATCGAAAAGTAATTATGCTACACAACTTATAATTAAAAAGTCTAGAAATAGTTGTCAAATGATTTTATAGATTTGAATTTTCAAATTTGAATAGGTTTCATCGTAAACGTACAGATGTCCCAACCTACATTCAATTTTGTTCGTTTCCGTCTACTAATTCTATTAAGTTTTTATGCCGTTTTATTTGTCTTATTTTGCAGTTGTAGGTAGTTCGTTGATGGTACTACCCGTGTTTTATTTAATTTAGTATTACAAGTTCTTTTCAGACAAAATGTAAAACTTTTCTAGAAGTTTATTTTAAAATTATGTGCAATGATTTACTAAAATTTTTGTAAGGATAATAATAGGCTGTTACATGGGTATTGGAAATCGGATATGGTTACGTTCTAGGCGGATCTTCAAGATGGAAGGCTGATTTCTGCCAAAGGTTCGTTTTTACCAAATATTTCCTAGTAAAAATAAATTTATGCCTCGTTAGTTAGTTTAAAAGTTGCAAAATTATAAAGAACAAATACTTATTGTTAGCAAAAAAAGACTGCATTTAGGCGTAAAAGCCAAAATTAGACGAATATGGATACGAAAAAAGTTAACGCCCAATGCTAAATCCTGTGATATTAATCAGACATTTCGCAGAACATGTCTACCTTTATTACTAAGCCTTCAGGAGGCTGGATTCACTCTGATAAAGTGATATCTAAACAAGGAGCCACATATGTTATTAGAGTAAGTAAAATATAAATTAATTTTAAATTATTTTTGTTTGACCCTTTTGACCCTTCCCATTAGTGGTCTACAGTCCCTTGTATTCATTGAATTAAATTTACTCCAAATATAAATTTATTATGCAATTGTAGCAACACTATGTTTTTAATCACTTGTGTGATTTATAAATATATATTTCCTTTTTAGTACATTGGTTGCTTAGAAGTGAAGGTTTCAATGAAACAGTTAGAATTTAAGAATAGATCAAATGTAGCAAAGTAAGATTATTAAAATGTTAAAAGTTGGACCTAAAATTATTCAAAATGTTTTATAGATTGTGTATTAGTAAAGTTTGTGAGGCTGCTGGTTTAAAGACTGCTGATAAGAAAAAAAAGGTTGATAAAAAAGTGTTGCAGTGCATAGCAGATACTCCAAAAATGGATTATGCTGGGACCAATGTTGATCTTACCATATCAAGTTCAAGTTTAATACTAACATCATTGGAAACTGGCCAAGTTATAGCTAGTCATGATATGCCACGTATTTCATTTGCCTCAGGTGGTGATACGGTATGAGACAGTCAACTTCCCTTAATTTATAGTAGTAGTCAATGCAATTTCTTAACAGGACACATTGGACTTTGTAGCCTACATAGCTAAAGACATGAATGATTGGCGTGCTTGTTATGTCTTGGAATGTGGAGGTGAGCTTACAAAGGATGTCATCTCCACTATAGGACAAGCGTTTGAATTAAGATACAAACAATACATGAAACCTGCTCAAATTGCGTATGTAAAAATGATATTAACAGAAACTACTTTTTACCTTCAAAGTAACAATTGACACTTGTTATCCATAGTTGTAATTTGTGTTCTTTTGCAGACTAGCCATGGGCCAACCTGGAACTTCTACTGGAGGAGATGCAGATAAAGATTATTACAATGATCTTCCTGGCAAGGTTCCTCCTGATGTGGGTCCACCACCAGTACCTCCATTACCAGCTGTTGTGCCTCCTTTCACCACTTTGCCACCTGTACAAAGTCCTAACTTAATTGATTTAAGTGCCGAACCACTAATGGCAATAGATACAAGGCAACATGAGTATGTCAACGAATGTATGGTCTTTTCCAGGGATAGAGATATATTTGATATGCGTAAGTAGACTTCTAATAATTCATATACTCCTAAATAGCTACAACATTGAAAAACATGAAAATTTTAGCAAAAAGTAATACAAATTGTCTTATATTTTATACATACCAATTGATTATTTAATTTTGTTACAGATTAAGAGTTCAAAGTTCAAATAAAATTAGTGACTTAATGCTTTTTTACAGAACCTTTCACACAAGCAAAATTAACTTCAAAGAAAATAGATGAAGAAAAGGTTGCAGAATTGAAGAAGGAAATTTGGTTTCACGGCCAAATAAGCAGGGC
The DNA here is from genome assembly GCF_000699045.2 of Agrilus planipennis. NCBI lineage: Eukaryota > Metazoa > Arthropoda > Insecta > Coleoptera > Buprestidae > Agrilus > Agrilus planipennis. The sequence continues at coordinate 11,253 of NW_020438886.1, forward strand.
AGAAGCTGAAAGACTTCTACAGAGAGACGGCGATTTTTTGGTTAGGGAATCTCCCAACTCCGAGGGACAGTATGTTCTTTCTGGGATGCAAGAAAATGCCAAAAAGCACCTTCTACTGATTGACCCGGAAGGAGTGGTTAGTTTCTTTAACCTAATAATTTCTTTTTGATCGTTTTTTATATTTATAAAAGAGTATATATTTGTGTTACTCACAGTTAGATAATACAAAAAAAAATTGAGTGGATTTATGTGGAACTAAGTTAAATAAAACATTTATTTAATTTATTTAAATTTAAAACACATTTTGACACCCAGTTCATCTTAATTAGACTGTGGCTCTTCTATGCAATTGGGTTTTAATCTTTTATATAGTTAGGTAACATGCAGGGTTTTCTCTTGAAAATTTAAACGTTTTCTCCCAAATTTTTAATCATTTAATAACATTTATAGCAGTGTACATTACTAATTTTAATTTTATTTACAGGTTAGAACGAAAGACAGGATGTTTCAAAGTGTCAGTCATCTTATTAACTACCACTGTGAGAACTCTCTTCCAATAATATCTGCTGAAAGTGCCCTTGTACTTCGAAATCCGGTACCACGTGCCTACTAAGCTAAGTTACTTAGTTTTTATCTCGAATTTTACTTTATTCTCATTTACGCGAATTTCAAGTGGGAGAGAAGGACTGTATGGTCGGAAAATAGATGCATTTTAGGTATATATTGCTCACAACCGATTTAACACTTGCATTCCAGTTTTTATAAAACTTTAAAATTCTGAGATCTCTATTATTTAAAAATAAACTTAGCCGTTCTTTATTTACAATTAGACTGATTTGTCTGAATTTATTATTAATTTTTCAATATGTTTATTGTTACGCATGCTTTTTTAGCGTATCAAAAAAAAATTGGCAATTATAAATAGTGCATGTGGGTGAAAATTGATTTTCTAAATTTTTTGTATGCATAATTGCAAGTGATGCTAATAAATGCATTTTGAAATCAGTTTAAAATAAAGGCGCTAGTTTCATTTTTAATGTTAATGTGAGCAAACACTTTGGCCATACAGGTATTTTCTGTAAAATGTTTATTTACGATTTCTTTCCATTTCTTCAAATTATTAATATATTTTGTGGAAAATTATTCGTAAACTTATTTGTTTCATATTGAAAAATCAAAATCAGAACTGAATTAACTGTCAGTAAATGTGATTGTATGTGCCGTTTTAGTTAACATTATCAGCTTTAAATTTAATTTAGTTTTATTTTTAAAGTTACCAGATTATTTGGAAAAATAAACTCGCGTTGCAAGCATCAATAAAAAATTAGATGCACAATTAATTTCGTATTTTTTGTTTAATAGAAATATTAATTACTCTCCCATTTCTTAATTTACAAAACTTTTGTCTGTGGCATTACCCCAATGTTTGTAAGTTTAATAAATAGAAAGAGTAGATCAGTTTTCAGCTGACTTCAAAAAAAAAAGAGGTTCTTAATTCGACTATATTTTTTCTTATGTGCATGTTAGGTGAACTCTTCGCCGATCATGATCAGATCTTAATTATTCTTTTTTATTATTGAATAGGCTATATCTCAAGGGTGGTCTTATTTAAATTTGACAAAAAGTTCCACCTCCACAGATGTATTTTTAACTTTTTAGTTTCAATTTGTACATAAGACAAAGTTTTAAAGTCGGCTTTTATTTTGAATACAAAAATTTAATTATACATGTTAAAAATTATGCTTTATTCTACGTTTTTAATTCATTGGTGATAGGTATTAAAATTTTGGAATAAGTATCCTTAAACTTACAAACATTTGCCTTAGTAAATCTATCTTACGTAGTTTATTTAAACTGCGATGTCTGCCTCGAATAATGGAATATTCTTTGCCACACCCAACTNCATGTGGTATAATAATAAAATTCGACCAAATGGAAATTGAAATTGAACTTTTTAAACATTAAACGAAACTAGGTAATTACAGTATAAATTTAAGAAGTATCTTATTGTTATTTAAAAAAAAATTGTTCACATTTAAAGTTTATTTTGTCTGTTAATAAACAGCTTCTGTGGTTTAAATTTCCCGTTGCCGAATTATTAATGGCCTTGATGTAGAATACACGATAAACAACGTTAAATTAAAGGATAAATAAGTTATTTATACTTGAATTTATCTGATCTGTCGAATTTAGTTATTAAAAAGTTGAAGCATTTATAAAATTAATAGGTAACATCCTAAAATTTGCAGTTATTTTGTACTTTTATGTACTATGTTATCTTTTGGTTTTCTTTAAGTACCTAAATACCTACAGCAACGTAAGAAGTTTTAGTTAAAGAACCGTTGAGAAAAAATTAATAAACACCTTTCGTTGGCATAAGAGTGGGAAATTTTCATTTTAATTTGATAATTCAAAATCACAGCTAGTTTCTTCATTATTGTGCTAACGAAAGATGCATGCCATTTTTACAAAGGTTTTATAACTAAAACATCAATTCTTTTCATTGACATGCTATTTGAAAGGCAGATTTTTTTAAAAATACGATGCAAATTAAAAAGATACAAATATAACATTAATTTATATCAGCAGTGTTTAGTAATAAGAAATCATAATTATTTTCTTAGACTGCTTATGTACCAAATAAATTTAAATAGGATATTAAAATATAAACAATTAGTTGCTTACAAATTTCGACTGACACTATAACGTTTCTATCTTTTTGTAGACTACAGCGCACTCATTTAATTTAGCGTGATGGTACGATAATCTCGAATTTGATAAATTTTATTGTATTGTATTGTATTGGATTGTATGCCTATTACTTGCTCATTATATAACATAACATTAAATAAATCAGGTTAAACTAAATTATTGCGCCTATTTCTGCTTTTAAATATTCAATCTGCGCCCCTGATAGACATACTGAAGAAAGAAGGCTGTAGTTGTTATACCTAAAATTGCCTACGTTTGCCACCGCGAATCCACGCCTTTTTAAAATTTCCACCAGCTTCATGCGTGAGGCCTATAGGAGGTTGTCCACGAAGTTCGTCACTATTTCATGGAGTAGCTGTACGTATGGTTCAGTTGTACCCATAAATTTCAAACTTGAATGGACATTTGCGAAATTCCTAGGAATCTTGTAGCTGCTGGAATAGATGTATTACTATTTACAACGCTGCTGTTTCATCTTCTTCATTGTTAGTAACTGGTTTCTCATAGTTCTTCTCTTTCATCTAATTCCAAATTGCAATAATCTCGATTCCATTCTAAACTAACCTTCTGTCATTTTTAATTTGTTAGGATATTTTTTTTAAACAGGTGATATGATCGAGCAACAATTTTCTTATATCTTCCATATGTGTAAAACAAATTCCAGTATTTGTATAATTTCCGCCCTCAATTTATACCTTAATTCTATATACAATTATATAAATTCACAAATAAGTAAGTCAATACTCAGTTAATACTGACCGTACATAACGCAAAAACATTCAACAATTGAAATAACAATTAAATGAAAGGCAGACTTTTAAAGATATTTAAAAAATATTAAAATTGTCTATAATTGACAAAAATCAGTAATATTTTATTAAGGATAAATTATAGGTCTAGGGTACCTATATACCAAACGATTCAGAATCAAAATCTGCATTCCAGTATGAGAGAATATTCAGAGCGTTCCCTTTAAAATAAAAAGTTGTTGTTGCCTAAAAATCCTCAACATTCAGATTAGTTTTTTGAACACCTCGTATAAATTTCGAAAAAATGTTCACATGATACCAAGGACCATTAAATAGTTGACTCACAATAAAAATTTGGTTAAATAAGGTGCATTATCATTAATGGTGCACAATTGATTTTTTGAGCTTCTTTTTCAAAAAAAAAGTTGAATTAATGGAATTCTGTTTTTACTTAAGGTGTAACATGTTTAATTAGGATAAACAAAAGAAAAACAAAAAATGCCAAATGAACAAAACGGCACGTTAATTTCATCCCTTGGTAAGCCAATTTAATATTCAACTAATTCTAGAAATTCTGATCAGAACAGCCGTAAAATTTTTTATTGCAAACATACTTATGTTAAAACTAGAGATATTAGAATATTAATATAGTGATAACTATAAATTAATGTACAATAATATAATCGGAATAGAACCAGATATGCTGAGTTTTATATTCCTTTTATAACATTGTGTCATGAAATTACTTATTCAAATCAGAATACTAAAAAACTAAAAATAAGATCGAACAAATAACAGTGAAAAGGTGTTTTCGTTATTTTGTGTCAGTGAAACTACCATTTTCGTAAATGGATATCATTAGATTCCTTTTAACAACGAGGGTAAATCTAGGTTTCCTATAAAACAGTTATGATAGATTTCAAATCTAGACTTTATTGATTTTAGAAAAATATAACACTCTATCGGTCGTTG
>NW_020438886.1:19263-37376 GCF_000699045.2 Agrilus planipennis
AATAACAATAAATTTTGTAAATAAAATAAAATGGTAAAAAGTTTTTATTCACGATATAGACTTACGTTGTCCATACGAATTTTGTAGGCATTATTTTTTAAATTATACTAAAAATTGCTGTTAAAAAAAGGAGTATTAACAACAGATTTACCTTTTTTATATAATTTTTTACGAAAATGTAACTGGTATTATTTTGAGTATTGTTATTAAAAAAGAAAACAATTTATATACTAATTATTTTTTTAAAATTTTATGATTTAAAAATCGACTAAAAAAATGTGGAAACATTTTAAAATCACATGAGACAGAGATTTGCTCTTTTATTATTTTTAGTCATTTGAAGTATTACTTTAAATGGTAACATGTTTACAAAAGGTTCGATTCTTTGTATTCATGAAAAGTTTTAGCTATCGTGAGGATAGAAAATAATTTAGGCAAAATAAAATACCAAGATTTTCTGTATTGACGGAGAAGTTATTTTAATTTATTATTTTAAACATCCGTGCTAAAAATTTAAATACCTCAAATATTTCGAGATTCAGTGCATCCTATTATAAAGAAATTGGAAATATTTAGTAAAGGTGGCATTGCTTCTAAAAGTTAAAACAATTGCATTGCCCGCATAATAAATACGAATTTGTAACTGTCATAAGCATCCAGTTTTTCGTTTAAAATGCCGCCAATTACTAGAAGGTATAGAATATTTACAGAAGAACGAGGAAATTTAGCGCAAAGTTCTAAGAAACTACAAACTATAAGATGCACATTAAGTATTGATCATATTGAAAAGTTATTTGTTCTTATTCCAAAAGTTGTCCTCACAAGATTACCGTAAGCATTTGTAAAGTTTTATTGATCTTTTCTGATAATTGATGCACCGTAGAAAGTTTGAATTATATTTATGAATGTTTTTTTAAACAGTAATTTGATATAATGTTTATAAATATATAAAAAATATGTTTGTTCTAAAGTGATACAGGCACTTCTTCCTCCAGTGACTCTAGTCGATCAAGAGCATCAAAAGCAGGAAGCACGCGCTCATCTACCTCAAATCATTCGTCAAAGAAAAAGTCAAGTGGGCACAGAAGCCATAGCAAGGATGTATAACAAACTAAAAAAGTCTTAATTCGTTTCTGATACTTATTTTGCTTTAGTGGGAAGAACACCCAGATATTTATGGTATTCGAAGATCAGGAAGAGCTCGAAAAGAACCTGCAAGACTAAATTTTTCTGAAAGCGAATCTAATGATAAGAAGAGTCATTTTAAAAGGTTTATTTACAATTTACTTATTCATTATCAATAATATAATCATGAACAACAATATGAAAAAAACGTAATATTCTATATTGGAACGTTTTTTTTTTTCTGATTGTATTTTAAAGTAGATGGAATGAACTGTCTATATATTTTATATTTTCATTAATTTGTAGTGATGAATGGAAATATAATGACGATGATGAAGAGGATACTTCGTCAGAATCTGAGGACGATGTAGTACAAGAAAGGCCACCTCCAAGCAAAAGAGTTGGAGCTAAACGTACTCTAACAAAAAGAACCCATACTAAGACACATTATAGCTCCGAAGATTCTAGTGTAGATAGTGATGACGATAAAAGGCGATCTCTAACCAGAAGGAAAACTACAAATACTGTTAGTTACAAAGAAGATAGCGAAGACAAAACTGATACAGATGATTTACTAGAAGTTGAACAAGAAGTACCTGCAGAACCTGTAAGTGAGGAGAAGTGTGAAACTATTGAAAAAATACTTGGCCAAAGAAAAGGAAAGAAAGGAAGTTAGTAGGACATATGTGTTGTATTTTTATGTTCTATAATTATAATAAAATAAACATTATAATTGAAAAATTAATTTGCAAATTTAGTTACAGGAAATATTACCACACTATATGCAATAGAAGAAAATGGAGATCCCAATGATGGGTGTGATCCTGAAGACTTGGAAAATACGGAGATACAGTATCTGATTAAATGGAAAGATTGGGCTCACATTCATAATACTTGGGAATCTGATAACTCACTTAAAGAGCAAAAAGTTAAAGGAATAAAGAAGTTAGAAAATTATGTTAAAAAGGAATTTGAAATTAACTACTGGAAAAAACATGCCTCTCCTGAAGACATAGAGTATTATGAATGTCAACTAGAATTACAGCAAGAGTTACTTAAAAGCTATACAAATGTAGAAAGAATAATTGGTAAGCTTCTTAATAATTGTATTACTTTTAAATTTCAATTAGTGCATTTTAGCCAAATATGAAAAACCTGATGGAGGAACTGATTATTATGTAAAATGGGAAAGTTTACCATATTCTGATGCTACATGGGAAGATTCGGGACTAATTAAGCGAAAGTGGCCCAAGAAAATAGAAGAATTCCAAGAAAGAGAAGACTCCAAACGAACTCCATCCAAGCATTGTAAAGCGCTTAAGTACAGGCCAAAATTTCATGAAGTAAAATCACAACCTTCTTACATGACAGGAGTAGAAAACGTAAAGATTTAAATTTCCTTTGATTTATCTACAAAAAGTTGTTTATTATACTATTTTGTAGAGTTTGGTATTACGAGATTACCAAATGGATGGTCTCAATTGGTTAATTCACTCATGGTCAAAAGAAAACTCAGTTATTTTAGCTGATGAAATGGGACTGGGTAAAACAATTCAGGTAATGAAAGTTGTCAGGTGTGTACAAACTAGTTTTTTAGATTATTAATGGAAAATATTTTTTGTTCAGACCATTTGTTTCCTCTACTATTTGTTCAACACACACCAACTCTACGGACCTTTTTTGTGTGTCGTCCCGTTATCGACAATGACATCGTGGCAACGAGAATTCTCTCAATGGGCCCCGGAAATGAATTTTGTTACCTACTTGGGTGACGTTAATTCCAGAGATATCGTATGTCTTTTCGCAAGTAAATTTTTCATCTGAGACCAATATTTTAATTTTAGATTCGTCAATACGAATGGTCTTACGAGAGCTCAAAAAGATTAAAGTTTAACGCTATATTAACAACTTACGAAATTGTTTTAAAAGATAAAGCCTTTCTTGGTAGCATCAGCTGGGCTGTATTATTAGTAGACGAAGCTCATAGACTTAAAAATGACGATTCCTTATTGTACAAAGCGTTAATGGAGTTTGATACAAATCATCGACTTCTTATCACCGGAACTCCATTACAAAATAGTTTGAAAGAACTGTGGGCCTTGTTACATTTTATAATGCCCCAAAAGTATGATAAAGTAAGTAGTCAAGTGCTTACACAATATTTTATTTTACTCTTTATAGATTTGAATCATGGGATGAATTTGAAAAAGAGCATGAAAATGCATCTACAAAGGGTTATGGGAAATTACATCGACAGCTTGAACCCTTTATCCTTAGAAGAGTTAAAAAAGATGTAGAAAAGTCTTTGCCAGCTAAAGTAGAACAAATTCTTCGTGTTGAAATGACTTCTATACAGAAGCAGTATTACAAATGGATATTGACAAAGAATTATAATGCATTAAGGAAAGGTGTCAAAGGTTCAACAAATACCTTTTTAAATATTGTAATTGAACTGAAGAAATGTTGTAACCATGCCCTTCTTACTAAACCTACTGAATATGATTCGCATGTATCACAGCAAGATCATTTGCAGGTATGTACTATACTGGAAAACTTTAAAATGCAAAACAACCTTACATACACATTTTTTAGCAACTTTTAAGGGGATCCGGGAAACTTGTGTTATTAGACAAATTACTTATTCGACTTAAGGAGACTGGTCACCGTGTTCTGATTTTCTCTCAAATGGTTCGCATGTTAGACATCCTGGGTGAATATCTGCAACTAAGACACTTTCCATTTCAACGTCTCGATGGTGGGATTAAAGGAGAACTTCGAAAGCAAGCTTTGGACCATTTCAACGCTGAAGGTTCTCAAGATTTTTGCTTTTTACTTTCTACTCGTGCCGGTGGTTTGGGAATAAATTTAGCAACAGCAGATACCGTCATTATTTTTGATTCTGACTGGAATCCTCAAAATGACCTTCAAGCTCAAGCAAGGGCGCATAGAATTGGGCAGAAGAATCAAGTAAATATTTACAGATTAGTTACAGCAAGGTCAGTTGAAGAACAAATAGTAGAACGTGCTAAACAGAAGATGGTACTGGATCATTTAGTTATTCAACGTATGGATACCACAGGGAGAACAGTTTTAGATAAGAAAGCATCTTCAAATAATAATCCTTTCAACAAAGAAGATCTTACGGCCATTTTAAAATTTGGGGCTGAAGAATTATTTAAAGATGAAGAGGACAAAGACGAAGAACCAAATGTAAGAATTTGTTTGTAAAATGAAGACTGACAGTGAATGAATGATCTTTTTTTAGTGTGATATTGACGAAATATTAAGAAGAGCAGAAACAAGGGATGAAGCACCAACAATGGCAGGAGATGAGTTACTATCAGCTTTTAAAGTAGCCAGTTTTGCTGCATTTGAAGAAGAAAATGAACCATCTCCGGCTGCAGCTGCAATACCAGATGAAGAAAGTAAAGATTGGGATGAAATTATTCCAGAAACGTTACGAAAACGTGTCGAAGAAGAAGAAAGAAATAAGGAGATGGAGGATATGTATCTTCCTCCAAGATCCAGAAAAACTCTCCAGCAGATTAACCAATCTGAGAGTGATGGGGAAGGAGGAAGAGGAAGGAAAAGAAAGAAAACTGAAGAATCTGGAAGTACTGGAGAAGGTGAAGAGAGTGACGATGAAAGACCTCGTAAACGTGGAAGACCTCCTCTTACCAACCGAGAAAGAATAAAGAATTTCACCGATGCTGATATAAGAAAATTCATAAAGAGTTATAAGAAATTTAGCAATCCTTTAAAACGACTAGAAGCGGTTGCTTGTGATGCTGAACTGCAAGAGAAACCGCTTGCGGAACTTAAAAAATTGGGTGAACTTCTTCACGAACGTTGTCGGGCCTACATGGGTGAGCACACAAAAGAAAACAACGAAACAAGCACCGAAGATGTCGGTGCAAAAGGAAGAAAACGTTCTCGAGGACCTTCTTTTAAACTCGGAGGAGTTTCGGTTAATGCCAAAACTATGACAGCTTGTGAAGAAGAATTAGAACCGTTAGATGAAGTGCTCCCATCTGATCCTGTGGAAAGAAGTAAATGGGTTCTTGACGCACGTACAAAACCAGCACATTTTGATGTTGAATGGGAGGCATTAGAGGATTCCAAATTACTGCAAGGCATTTATCAATATGGAATGGGTTCATGGGAACAAATTAAGATGGACCCTTCATTGGGAATTGGAGATAAAATTTTATTCAACGACGACAAAAAACCACAAGCTAAACATCTTCAACAAAGATCCGAGTATCTTCTGAAAATATTAAAAAAGCAGTTGGACATAAAGAAAGGCGTAACTAAGCCAAAAAAGATACGAAAAGCTAGAGAAACAAAAGCACTTACCAAAGAAATAATTGATCATGATGATATTAGTTCTGGTGATGACGCTTCTAATTCCAACACTGTGGGCATTACTTCAGTTATTGCAGCAGCTGCAGCTTCATCAAAGAAAGCTTCAAAGAAAGATAAAGAAGAACAAGAAGATTTACCATCTACTAGTATGAAGGAGAAAAAAGACAAGAAGAAACAGAAGAAAAATAAAAACTCAGGTCCAATGCATTTCACAGCAAATAATGAACCAAGAGCGTTAGATGTTTTGGGAGATTTAGATCCTTCTATCTTTCATGAGGTAGGACTTTCTGATTCTGATATGGAAAATATTGTGAATTTTGACTTTTTTGACGAAGAGACCTTGTATCTAACGTTGGAAGAATGTAATTGTGGTTAACCATTATCTCTAATCATTTTGTCCATTAACAAATTACAATAGTTTAAGCTTTCCTTTTTTCTATTAGTTGAAACAATTGTTTATGATTGAGTATTCTTCCGTGTTGTGAGACCCTTGTAAAATAAATCATATAACATTTATAGCTATAGTGTTATGACTTGACTGATAAAAATTTCTAATTTGCATTTAGTATTTAATTACAGTAATATGAGTAGGAAAGAATGCCGTTAAATTCAATAATATTTTCATTTAGAATTTTGATTAATATATTATTTTTGAAATAATGCAGTTAATATTAATATTTTATGTATAATTGGTACTGATGTTTTTTTTAGTGTAAAGAAATGATGAGACCAGTTAAAAAGGCATTGAAAGCTCTTGACAATCCCGACCAATCTCTCTCTGAAGCAGAGCAAGTTAATCATACAATGTTATGCTTATTACAAATAGGGGAACAAATAAATGTTTGTTTAGCAAATTATACCGATCCTGAAAAACTTAAAGAATGGAGAAGGTAGGTATTGTTTTCATGTTTTGATAACTTGAACGAAAATAGTACCAGTTTGCTATCATATTAATCAATCAGTCAATCTAGCAATAATCTTATGTTAATTTTTATTTTAGCAACTTATGGCATTTTGTGTCTAAATTTACCGAATTCGATGCCAAAAAGTTATATAAACTGTATAAAAAAGCATGTAAGAAGAATGAAAAGAAAAAAGAGGATGTAAGTAAAATATTATTTATACATACAGGCAATTTTTCTTTATAATGCTATTATATATATTTTTTATAGAGTCAACAAGGTGCAAGTTCATCTGGAAAAGACAAGTCTGATGGTAAAGAAGACAAAGAAATGAATATTAAAAGAAAACATGAGAATGAAAGTGATAGTAGAGATGATAAGGACTTTAAAAAACATCATTCGGAAAGGTACATAACTACATTGAATCATTATTTTTAAATGTGTTAAACAATATCATTAACTAGTAGGAGAGAAAGAAAAGATAGAAGCTCAGAAAAAGATCGTCCAAAAAAATCAAGGGAAGAAAATGACGATGAAAGTCACGATTATGCTAGTAGATACAGTCAAAGTCGTATGAGTAGAAAACAGAGTTCAGGCCAGAGATCAAACTTTAGACATGATCAGCCAGAAAGAGCATCTCATAGTGATCACGACCGATGGTCTGGGGGGCAATCTCGTGATAGGTTTGCTATGGATTACAAAAGGGATAGATTTGATTATTCCCGAGGAAATCCAGGCTACCATAGAGACCGTGACCATACAAGACCGATTGACAAAAGGTTCGATGACCGATTGCAGTTGATAATTATTGTGAATATTATTGAAATCTTAATTTACAGATTACCGTGTAAGGATGATTGGCGGTCTTTTCAACGTAGTCGTGATGCTTCAGTCATCCCAATTAGTGCTAGGCCCATGTATCCTACGCATTATCCTCCATTTGTTCCTGGCGGCCCTATGTACGCCCCTGGAGATCAACCGTTTCCCAGGGATAGATTTTCTCCGGGTGAATGGAGGCCAGAAAGAGACTACAGGCGAGAGTATGATCGGAGACAACCTTAATAAGATCGTTATTGTTAAGTGATGGAAATTTTTATCCATTCAAAGTACTGTACAAGAGAACAAAACAAATAAAAAGACAAAAGTGGACAAGTGTACAGTTAGTTATATTAATTTAATTTGTGTGTTGTCTATGACAGTGATATTCCCGATTGTAGTTGAAGGTGATGTTGGTGAATAGATCGATTGCATTTGATTACCAGATTTTTATATTTTTCAGAATATAAACCTGAGTTTATTTAAACAAGGCTGTGGCATGCAATGTGAAGTTGATGTTGTGGCCTAGCTTCACTGTATTATAAAGTCTGTAAATAATTCAATAGATATCTTTTGATAAAAACCAAATGTGTTTTTTTTTTAGAACAGAAATCTTATTTTATCTTTAGGCGGGCAAAGTAATTAATTGTTAATTAATCTTTTCAAATATTACTTTTAAACATTGTGAGTTTTCTGTTTATAATTAGCAAATACAAAGAAGCAAGACCAATTTAGAAAACTACCGTCACTGACACTTCAGTCTTTCTAAAAAGGCAGAATAGTTGTTACTAGAAGGACATGTTTAACAGAAGTACGTTGTTACTAAATTTTAGCACTCGACATACTTTTTGAATTTTGAGAAGGCTCTCTTAGTATCGACGAGCAAAATACCGCTTTATTATTTATGTATCTATACATGTAATTCTTTAAATATGTCCTATAAAATTGTTTACTTTCCTGTTATGATTGGTCAGTAAGTCTGTCCTGGTCAGAAAGCGCATTACTCAGGAACTAAGATTTCAATTTTTTTTATGCTGATTGTGAATGACTGACTAAGTAAATATTTACATTAACCAAACACGCCCAATTAGTATTCTAAATTTTTCTTACCCAAAATTAAACTAAATATATATTTTTTATCTATATATTTCGGCAGAGAAGTATAGAGAGCGAAGAAGACCCGGTATAATCTTTGTGTAGAGCGGCATCTGTATACCAATCATACAATTGTCACAAGTAATGGCGCGAATTTTTGAACATAATGCAAATCAACCATTTCTTAATACATGCATTTTCACATTAAAAACTTAACCAAAACCCAGTATCGTTTATTTAAATCAAAAAAACAGGGACCAGGTATTATTCATGTTATTAGGTGATGTTTTGTCGAAAGAAATATATACATATTTTAATATTTAGTAATAATCATGATCGTAATATTTGTAAATGCATTAAGAATGGTGAAGTGATTAAATATTAAGCTAGGATATATGTACTGTACATAATAAATTATTAAATAAGATGGAATTAAATTAAATGCCCCGGCGCCTTCACCATATTTTAAATTAAAATTTGTTTTAAAATTAGTAGTTTTTCGACATTTTGCGAGAAAGTATATACCTTTGTCATTGCTCAGAAATGTTAAAACTTTCATCCTCCAGTACTTGCTATAATTTGGTGTTTATGTGAAAAAAAGTAAAATTAAATACCCGACATCTTCGCCATTTTTCAAGTTACCATTTATTTCTTTTTCTGTAATAGTATTTGTTATAAACCACGTAAGAATTTTTTATAGCAATGCTACATGCTATAATGATAACAACAAACTATACATATTCCTTACAAAATCAAAAATTAAATAAAAAGTTCGAGAATTTAGATGATCCAACACACTCAAAATCTGAAAATTCTCGAAATTTGAAAATGAACGAGGCATAGAAATACATACAACAAATTTTCGGTTTCGGGCAGCAGCTCTTTCAGTACTCAGGGTGGTAGGGATCATGTGGATCGGTATGGCATTCTGATGCAAAATACTGCGATGTGGAAGGCAACGGGAAACCTCCACATTATGATATCCCAGGAAAAACAAAGCGAACTCAAATGAGGGTGTATGTTTGGAGCGCGGCGCTGTACGGGTTCGAAACATGGACGGTGGGCGTTGCGGAAAAGAAAAAGGTTGGAAGCGTTTGAAATGTGGTGTTACAGACGAATGATGAGGATACCGTGGGTAGAAAAGGTTAGAAATGAAGAGGTATTAGAAAGAGTAAGAGAACAGAGGACTCTATGGAAGTCAATAAAACATAGACGAGACACCTTCTCAGGCATGAAGGTCTAGTCAGAGACATATTAGACACAGAAACGGGAGTTAGGAGGGGTAGAGGTAGGCCTAGATTAGATTACTGTTCACAAATAGTTAAGGATGTGGGTTGTTCTAGTTTTGGGGAAATGCGAAGATTAGCTCAGGATAGGAAAGAGTGGAGGTGCGTGTCCAACCAGTCCTAGGACTGACGACCTTATGATGATGATGATCGAGAATTTAACGCAATTTCGAAATTACGAACTAAGTATTTTTTTTAGTATTTTACCATAATTTTGGATGACAATATATTCGAATAAAATAATGATTTGTTATGTTATAATTTAGATAATATTAGTGAATTTTAAACGGCTATCATGTACATATATAAAAATGCCGCTAATACCTATGCTAGCAACTAAAATTTGATGTACGTTTTAATTGGTCACTCATGCAATGCTTTATAAAACTGTTTACGTATCTAAGATTTTGTAAATTGCTTCTTACAATGGATGGCTGTAATTAATACAGAAACAATTTCCTTTGGCAAGAATAGATTTATTGATTTCACCTATATAACGAAATCATGTCAAAGTACCGCCTGTTACGAAGTTGTAGCGCACATAGTTTAGACAAAATTCTGTCCAAAATCAGTTATTTCAAAAACTTCGGTACCGTGTATAATGCTCAGTTTTTGTTTTTGTTATTCGGTGTTTCATAAATTATGAAAAGTTTCGACAAGGAAGAGTTGCGTGAGGTGATATATGTATATGAAATAAGTAATTAAAAATTGCTAAGTTATAGACTATACAGTAACGTATTTTTTAAGGCTACACCTTACAATTAGATTAAACTGTTTACAAAAAGATTATTATTACGCAAACATAATTAAAATATATTATATATACATACATATGAAGCCAAGATACTTCATGAGTTTCAGAATATGAATGAATTACGTAAATCAATCGCAAAACATGACAAAAAGCTTTGAAATAAATGTTTCCAGCTTAATTGGCCCTTTGTATTTATTTTAATTCTAAAACAGATTATTTCTTTTTTACGAATTTGTAGTTTATCTAAAAATTATTCCATAAATTATTGGATTACCTTTGAAAATTAAATATAAATTAACGTTTTACAACCAATACATCAATATATTCTGCAAATAATCATAATTCGATTCATTTAAACATAGTAGCTAATTATTGAAACATTATTTAACTCTCAAATAGTTTATATTTTGTATTAATCGTATGTAAGAAAATTAAAATTATTGTCTCAAATGCATTACTGGAATAATTAGGAGTTTAATCAATTAGTAAATTGTACTGATGACTATTACGGTGGTCCTTTTTATCCGCTAAGCCATTTAAAGTTTGCGAAGTATATACAAAATTAATTTGTCACACTCTAATTTATATTAATATTAACCCGACCTCCCACAGGACCTAAGTTTTAAACAAAAAAAAATAATACATACTAATACTATTCGATTTATATTATAAAACTGATTTATTAATAAATTTTGATTAAAAAGCTTTTCCATCTAGAAAGCTCTCTACTGCATGTTTTTTTGAAAATCCCTAAAAACTGGTCGATTTTGCCTTCAAGGGGATCCTTTGATTGTAAATTCATGTAAGGGCGTTAACCTCTTCAAGAATTTTAAATGGCAACCCCCTGTTAAATGTCAATTAAATAAACTTTGGCCATTATGATTTTTAATTGTTAGCGCATTATTAGTGTTGTTGGGCATTTTTTTATTTTACTATTAGAATTATCTAGAAAGTAGTGGTTGCTAATTTGATATTTTTGAGCAATTTTGAAGCAAACTTATCCAAAGTATCGTAGTTTACTGCTTGCGATGATCTTGAAATTTGAAAATTTGAGAGAATGTTGAACAAAAATTTTATTACTGTATGGAAGTGAATTGCTTTCAATTTGAACATTTATTCAATTAAAACTTGTTTGAGAACTTTTTTTATTTAATTATATCTACATTTCCCACTTATTCGTTTTCACGTTAAGTATAGCATACAACAATACCATGTTTGTAAATAGAATCGAAATACACACATTTAATGTCATTTGAGATTTTTAAGGGGTTGTCACCCCGTTGAGAAGTATGACCTTACATCCATGAATTTATCAATCAAAAGAAGGCAAAATCGGCCTGTTTCAGGGATTTCCGAAAAAAAAAGTGGAAAGTTTTAAACACGCTACCCTGTATTTATTTATTAATAGAATTGTTCAAAAAAATTATGGAAGTGCAAACAAAAAAAATAATTTCTGTGAAAAAATATTGTTCACCCACACACACCCGCATATTATGATAGAATAATAAAATATGAAGAAAAATAGAAAGGGTTGGAGAATGAGGATAAAGGAAAGGAAATATAAAGAAAAAGAATATCACAAATTGGTATAAATACTAGGTATGACGAGGAGAGGGAAAGGCATTTAGGGATATGACGTTAGATGGTATGCAAATTGGGGAAAAAATAGGTAATATGGTAAAAAGACAAGACCTGAGATATATACAGAAAATAGAGGTATATTTAATTAAATTTAAAATTACCTAATAAGGGTCTAGGTACCTAAATAGGATGTGTGATTAAGATAGGTAGAAAGGAGGCAGAGTTGGATACTTGGGCATCTAAATACACTATTTGGATACTGTGTGTGCTTTCAAAGGCTAAATGCGAATATCTACTTCTCTACGTTGCAGATCCAGCTCTGTAACTGGCTGTTGCTTTTTATACAAATAAGTATCACTCTTCTATCTCTGTAACTCATCCCTACTTTTTTAAGTATATTTAACATCTTGTCCCAATTAACATTGTCAAAAGCGTTTTCTAAATCTACAAATCCTATGTATGCATTATTTCCTTTTTCTATCGTTTTCTCTATTGTTACCCTTAATGCTAGAATGGCCTCCCGCGTTCCTCTATTTCTTCTAGAGCCAAATTTATCTTCCCCTAATAGTTCTTCCGCCTTTTTTTCCATCCTCCTCTGTACAATTCTACTGAAGATTTTTGACGCATGGAAAGTTAAGCTAATTGTTCTAAATGTCTCGCACCTATCTGTGCCTCTCCTTTTAGGTATGGTTACTACCACGTTCCGTTTATAATCCTCTGGGACTTTCCCCGTCTCGTAAATTGTAATTTCCGCCTGTATCCTATCTATACCTGACGTTTTATTATTCTTTAAGTTTTTTAATGCTACATCGAACTCTTTTTTCGTTATGGGATAACCTAAGCTTCCCTATCTCCACACTATATTCCTTCTCTAATATATCTCTTAACTCATGACCTGCGTATAGGTTCTCTAAATATACTTTCCACCTATCTGTCTTTTCTTGATTTTCTATAAAAATGACCCCTGCCTCGATTTCCTATATTATTACTACTGTACCCTACTTCTCTAAAATTCCTTTTAATTATATTATAAACCTTATCGGTTTTACNTTTTAAAATTATAAAAAAAATATATTGGAGACCCTTACAACAAGCTCTTTTATTTGATATGTCACACGGTACAGTTTACAAAACTTTTTTTTTAATTTCTTATTGGCCCCCTCAAAAATGATTTCCATGTTTAAAATTAATTTATTTACGTTATGCGTCCGTGTTTGAGTCACAGAAATTCGTATGTGTAGTAAATTTCTAATTAATCGGTCCAGTAGATTCGGAACAAATTGAGTGTGACACAGGGTTCCGTATTTCATTCGGATGTACGGAACCCTAATAAGGAAGACCTTGATAAGGACCACCCTAATGTATAGATAGATGTATATGTAACAGTATTGGGGTGGAATTTACTAATGACGTAGTTTTAGCAATGGAAAATACAAATAAAGAATTTTAGGTTGAGAAACCGCCGCTATGTGTATATTCGCTATCCCCGCCGTATTCAGTTCGGCCTTACTGTCGTAGCAAACCGACGTTGTTGACGCCTCAGTGGCGTCGCGGTGCCTCTCATATCCCGCGAACAAGCAGTCGGTTCAAACATTCTCTTGAACAAAACTCTAATAATACCCTCCTTAGCCTGTTAACAGGTATGTAAAACTTACAAGCTTAAATAATTATTCACGCTGCTAATTTTTTGAAAAATCGATTTATTATTATTTAAATGTTTCCGATGTCGTCAACGATATAATCGATTTATACTGTTTTTAAATTATTTTCTATACTCTGTATTGAATATTTTCGGTAATGTTAAGAAAACTATTTTGAAAAGTGCACAATAATTAAAATAAATACAATGAAGTTGTTTAATGCTAAGCAATAACAAGAAAATATTAATAAAAACTTACGAAAATATTACTTACATGACGCCAAAACCAAATAGTTTAAGACAGTATTTTACAGTATCGTTGAATTGTTTTCTGTTTTTCTTGTATGACAAAAATTATTTTTAATCAATAGTACATTTTGCTATATCTACTTATCATGCATTATTTATAATAATGCCCCACTAAAAATATGTAAATGTAATGTAATCTGCAGTGCTTCTTATAAATATATTTTTATTATATTATAACAACAAAAACTATAAAATTGAATTAATATATTAAATAAAATATGTCCTAAAGTGCATATAAATCAGCTTATTTAGATGAGTATGTACAAAACCTTTACAAGCACAGTATTGTAGTAAGTACAAACATATTTACAAAATATCGACCTAGTACATTACTTCATTTCTAAAGACTCAGCATTTTATCAACATTATTCAAATTTCTTCTTTAACATACCTACTGCTTTGTCTAGTATGTGACTATTTTGGTAATTCAGACAGAGAAAAGTCCAAAAGGAGATTGCTTAGTCTGCAAGAAATTCTGGACACAATTCAACAAGTCTGGGTTGAAGAAACAAATAGCAGGTAAGTCAACATTTTTTAATTAAGTGCGGGTTTTATTATGGTAATAATTTTGAATTTTTTTCAATATTATTTCTTAAAATAATTAACTACAAACAAATAAATTACATGTGCAAGTACATACATACATGTAAATGCAACAAATAATTTAATTTCTCACTATTTCAGTATATCTTTAGCTGATTTTCCAGATTTGGATAAAAATTTTGTATTACAGTGACAAAAATAACCAAATTTTTCGGTGTCTTAAGAAAGACATTAATGCGACAGTTGCTAAAGCATTCAGGATAGTATTAATTTCTAACGTAGTCGCAAATGATATTTTGGGATACTATATCTTGTTTCAAATGTAGCCCCTTCTAAGAAGAGTTTAAAAATAGACTCAGAAAAGTTAACAAAGTGCATTTTGGCCATTTGCTTTTTCATAGCAAAGAGCTACAATTTAATGAATCGAAAAAATAACAAGAATTGATTCAACAGCATAATACTGAATCTTCTGGAAATAATTAATCAGCAAAAGAATCATATAAGCCTCCACATTGATTAAAAATCAAAAGCACGAAGTCAAAGTAAACATTTCTGTTTTTCTTTTATAGATCAGTGAATAGAAAAATGGAAGAAAAACTTAGCCCAAAACCAAATTCTATACCATCACCGGTTTTTCTACGAAGAAGATTGAGTGCTCCCGAAACTATAATGAGAAAGTAAGGAATTTTTTATAATAAAAGAATTCGGACTACAAATAATGATTTGTAATTAGCAGAAAAGTTTTTATTTGATCACATTATTAAGCGATATAAATCGAAACCATCAAGTTAGAAATTAATTACAAAGTATGCAGTCAATTTATAGTGGTGTAATTTTATTGCCGTAGCTCATACATGCTATGGACAATGTGTAAAGTATATAAGGAAAAGGTATGACTCATAAGAAAACTGACCCGTAGGTAGGTTTTTCTTGGCAATGCTTTCGTAAATCGATTTTTATTAAACTTTCACACGCATATTCTCTCCACTTCGTCAACTACTACATTATGTATACATTCGTACTATAGAAGTCGTTATCGACTAAAAGGGGTATCTCGGTATATTTTATGGCTAATAAGAAAGTTTTGGGGAATTGCCGGAAAGTATTTTGCTTCGTGCAAAAAAATATTTACACAAATCACCCTCTTTGTTTTATTCTGCTAGTTTCAATCCCCTCCGTTTTTCCTTCACGCACGAATTATATCTGACCTAAAAATTATGCATAAATGTCTACTCCACTTTCCACCATCAATATTTCATAAAAATGTAAACCAATAACGAAAATGGTTGGTTGATAAGAAAAACTGGGAAAATTATTATTATTATTATTAATTATGCTTTAACGACACTAACACTAAGAGAAGGCAAGCAGGTGGTAGGGAAAACTCCGTAATTACGGAAACCAAAAAAAAAACGGACAGAGAGACGCAGTAGTGATCCTATAAGGGTTCTCTTTTTCATTCGAACGTACGGAACCCTAACCCGGGAACCAACTTAACATTGTAGTTGAAAAACCGTGTTCTCCCATCCATTCGAACTACAATTTTACTATTTATCAAGTTATGTTCAGACCATAGGCGTCTTATTAATTTTCCTCTAATCTATAAGTAATGAACTATTTTCTGCATTTTTTTCAAAATTTTGGGTTCAGTAGTTTCAGAGATAAAGGTGGGCAATGGTCAATTTTCATTTATTTGGTTAAATAACATTAAAACTATTTTTTTTAAAATTATAAAACAAATATATTTAAGATCCTTAAAACAAGATCTTTTATTTGATACGTCACACGGTGCAGTTTGCAAAACTTTTTTTTTTAATTTCTTATTGGCCCCCTCAAAAATGATTTCCATGTTTAAAATTAATTTATTTACGTTATGCGTCCGTGTTTGGGTCACAGAAATTCATATGTGTACTAAATTTTAACTTAATCGTCAAGTAGATTCGACTGTGACAGACGGACAGAGTAATTCTGTAAGGGTTCCGTTTTTCATTCCGGCTTACGGAACCCTAAAGAACAGCAATAAAAATAAATATAGATAAACTGAGATAGTGTTATGATATTTTGTTTTAAATGAATACTAAATATATATGAAAAACATCAAAATTGAATGCAATACATTTAATTTTTTGATTTTGGAATTCTACACCTACTCCCATCAGTAGGAAGCTTTTCCAAACCCCCTCCTTCTTCTCTCCCCTTTCGTCATCGCTGTGATGCTGTATTATAGGTATTACAAACGATTCTCACTCTATTTTAAATTATATAAACATAAAAATTTGGTCAACAGCATTATGATTCGTTATGTTGCGAAATGCGTGTTATTACATTGCTAGGAATTAATTTTTTTTTAAAAATTTTTATAAAGATGTAGGCGGATTTACGGGGGACTGGGATCGGGTTCGGACCCATCCCCGTTTAGAATCAGAACAATCAAAATTCAATTCTGGGATAGAAAAGTAAGTTATGTAAGTGATGAAATGAAAATCAATGGTTTATTTAATCTTATTAATAAATATTAATTTAAAACAATAAAAGCGGGATTTTATAATTTTGATGGGAAATTTTGTTTCGATGCGTTAAAAATTAGTAGCTTGGGCTCATCTCTCTACGGTTNTGTTCTAGTTTTAGGGAAATGCGAAGTTTAGCTCAGGATAGGAAAGAGTGGAGGTACGTGTCCAACCAGTCTTAGGACTGATGACCTTATGATGATGATGATGATGATAAAATCCTACTATAAAACTATGATTTTCATAGCTTCGACCAAGAGTTAATCGTATCTGTCCTATATTGGCTATGAAAAACACTTTTGCAAGAATCTCGATTGATTCTTTAAGACACGCTTGTTTAAGATCATCGTTTCAAAATTAATACCAAGCATGGCTACGAAAATAACGAATATCTTTAGAAAATTGTGTCGAATCATGTCTAATTTAATTAATGTTTCCTTTAGGGGCTATTAAATAATTCCTTGCTATTGGGATCAGTCAAATGGGCATACACCATCTGGTAGCAAAATTTATAACTTGAATGAGGGAAAAATTTACATAGGGACTATGCACGCAAATTGTAAAATTGTTTATTAAAATAATTATACACGTTAAAAAAGTAAACATTTTTTTGATGATGGAGTCGACGAAGTTAGAGAAAAAATTAAACTAATAGAAGCTTGGATGAAAGCAGAAGGTATCAAAAAAATGAATTCCAAAATAAAAATTTGTTCACGTCATTTATTTACCATCAGCCATAACCTTAATATTTAAAACTAGAATCATACTAAAATTATAAAGTGAGAAATTATTTATTCCTATGTAATTGATTTAACACAATTTTAATTAAGTATTTTGAGGTTAAGAATCTACCTGCTGCAATACAACAAAGTTGCAATAATGTATCTGCAACGTTCTCTTAAATCGGCTTTGCACGTGCAAGTCATTGATATGATATTGCTTAAATCACCAATTATATAACGTGAATCACTTTTTAAATCCGAAGTTTGTAAAAAGTAGGCAGTAAACTTGACGGAATTTGAAGGCTAGCTTCCGGATTTCTTATTTCCGAATTTTATAATGTGATTGGCATTAAAAACACGCTCAGCTTCAACGAAATTTCCTTTCCGAGGCTTTGTGTCAGCCCAATCACATATTGTGTCAATACTTATCATTTTATCGTAATTTAAAAACTTGGAAATTGCACGGTAC
>NW_020438886.1:42882-62494 GCF_000699045.2 Agrilus planipennis
GCTTCTGGAGGCCTCCATATTGAATATAGAATATTTACTTTTATGTTAAAAATGTAAAACTGCAAAAGTTCCTTTCTTTTGTAGTTCTTGTAAGAACTTCTGTGAAGTATTATTAGTAAATGGTAATACTATTACTCCAAGAAGAAAATATAACTTTGTAAGTATAACTAAAGTGGTGCAATAAATAAGTAGTTTGTTATTGAATTTTCCCCAATTTAACATTTCTTCTTTCGTTTGGGAGTGAAAACAAAAAAAAGCAAAAAAAAAATTTTATGTAATGGGATATTTTATTAGTAAATACAAAACCACAGTACATTACAGTAATGAACATTTGCAAGTAAACAATTAACAAAATATAACGATTGAAAAACTAACTAGATACAAACAATGTATGTTTATTTATACTTATTGCACAGAAAATACAGTACGATTAGTTTAAAATTACTTGACAAGTATAATAATAATTTTTTTCTAATTGTAAGAAATAATTAAAACAGATAAGTACGCAAATACACTATGGAACATATGTAATAGCAATAAATTGTCGCGTTTCTTTTTCATTATTATTATCATATAAAAGTTTTAACATGGACTGCCGAACTTACTTTACTTGGATCTATGCGTCATATTTTAATACGTACACAAAATAGTCTACATTAATTTTGTATAAAATTAGTTAGTAGAAGGCGTTTTAATCTGAAAGCCTTATGAGTCATTAAGATTACGAAGGTCACTTAAATTTTATTTGTAGCTGTAGAAATTTTTTAAAACACCAACATCTTATTTAAACCACAGACAAAAAGGAATTTTCTTAACAGGGCGGAAATGTCGGAATTATTATTGGCATGTGACTATTCAAATTTGGATTTGAATGTAGAAAGGTGTGATCTAAAAAAGAAACACCTAATTTATGTACGGGGGTGTTTGAGTTATTAATATCAGGTACAGCAGTGATGTAAGAATTAGTAACGTAACCATGGGAGATATCTTGAGTACCAGATACAACCAGGGATTCACTGGGGGGATTAGGATTGATTTCTTTAGTAGGAGCTGTCTGCTGATTTTTGTTGTTGTTGAGTTTAGTAATATGCACTGAACTTGAATGCAAGACAACTTGGTATCTATGTCTAAATCGTAAATTACAATGTTCACATTGAAATTTATTTTTGCTATGTCTCCAAAATTGATGTAAAATCAATTTCGACTTCGTACGGAATTGACTCAGTTTTGCAGTTTTGCACAGTGTACATGAGAATCTTCTTCTTTGGAGAAACTGCATCATATATTTCTCGCACAATTGTCTTTTAAAGCTGCTTGCGTTTTGTGTGTCGTCTTTATTGTCCATGGTTGGTGAAACTACTTTTTTCGGTTTCGTTTGCTTCCTTGATCTCTTGTGATTCTCTTTTTCCTGAACGGACTCGTTTGTAGAATGCTGGAAATGAAGCATACTGTGCGTAGACATGTGGAACATTACCGAAAACTGACTATAAAACGTTTCAGTGCATATCTGACATTGATACTTCAATTTCGGATTGACATTCTCTTTCGTTTCTTCTGGTTGTTTCGCGGGAGATGTTGGTATGTGGCATTTGATAAATTTGTGAGTTTCGAGCGATGCATCGTCTTCAAACTCGCAGCCACAACTTTTACACACGAAAAGAGGAACTTCAACTTCTTCTTTTTCTACCTCTTTTGTGGTTTTTAGATGACCTGCAACATCTCCCGCTTCAGGAAAATCCGAATTGATTCTATGTGTAATACTGGTTCGACTTGACTCCTCTGGACCCTTTGAATCACTTTCGGGTTCCGAACTGTCGCTAGCTTCCATGTAATTAAACAATCTAGCTGCTCCATGCTGTTTTGGGGTATGTTGTTTCCATGACTTGCTCGAGTCTGGCTGAAGTAGTCGAGCACTATGTTGCATTAAAGCTGCAGCACTATTTACGTCGTACGATTTGTTAATATTTTGGTTATTACTACAATAAAAAGAAAATCAAATTTAAATATTTCCTCTTAAAGAAACATTTGATACAAAATAGAAAATTAAACAGCCAGAAAACTAGAGAATGTTCTCGAATCATGCGCTAGTAAAAAATTAAGAAGTTTGGTGGAAAGAAAGAAAAGATAAAATACGTTTACCAGTTAATCTAAGGACTTTACTTGCCTTAGAGATGCTATGCAAGTATTAGAAGCACTACCACCTGTGTTTGTGTTACTGGAGTTGTTTGCCGAGTACGAAAAAGAACGTACGGAATGATTAGAACGATTGTTTCTCTGATCTAATGGGCTGCAATACAAAAAAAAAATTAAACGTTAGCTTAATTACAACCCTTGCAAGAATGTCTTTTATAATACGTACTGATGATCTTGTTGATGAATAGTAAGTTGAGCAGGATCGTCGGCAAGAAAATTACATTTTCCACAAGCTCGTTTATTGTGGACTTTAAGTACATGAGTGGCAAGTCTTTCCGACCTAGCTGCTTTGTAATCGCAAAGTCCACAGACAAAAGGTTTCAGATGAGTATTCATGTGTCTCTTTAAACACCAATTGTCGACGCCCGTCCAAGAACAATAACAACAACTAAAACGCTTGTCTCCCTTTTTCTTACCGATATTTTTTCCCAAATTGCAGGTCTTCATATTTGCCGAACATTTGGAATCTATACTTCCAAACTGTTTTCCACTTATCGTTTTAGCAATGTTGCAAAGTCCATTGGGAATTGTCAAAGAACTACCAAGTGATACCACATCACTAGATGTTGGGTCGGAGGAATGAGATGACGATACTTCATTTGAATTGTACCGGTTGTAAAACGACATTCCTGACGCATTTTTCGGAGGATGTCGTCGTATTCTATTCAGATCGTACGGATGTTCTCTGTGCATGCGAAGAAAATGCTTTTTGACATGGTCAGCTCTGTTGAACTGCTTTTGACAAACGTAACATTGAAACGGTTTTTCTTCGCGATGGATGTTTTCGTGCCTTGTAAACAAATCTCTTCTATCAGTTGCATAAGGACAGAAAGAACAGCTATACCTTTTGTTTGTCGTCGATATATTAGCGGAATCATTGTTTATTGTATTTTGGGAATTAGTTGTCGATTGAGTCCGATTTGTTGTCATGGAACTGCTCGTGGAGGGAATGCTGCTTGATGAAGAATGATAGTCGTCAGGTCCATGGATAGAAGAATTCTTCGCTCCACCAACATCAAGCCTAGATTTTAGTCTTTGAAGATATCTAGAAATTTCGTGTAGCACTGGGTTGTTCTTTAATAGAACATCTGTAGTTTCCTCAGTGCTTATATTATGCTGTCTAGTTAAATGGAGTCGTACGCATCTAGCCCAAGCGCTTTCATAAGGGCATTGCGGACACCTAAACGTCCTCAAATTTGAATGTGTACCCAGCCAATGTTCTGCAACCCTTGGGAGATATCCAACACAATCACACTCAACGCATCGAAAGAGTTTCTGTGCTGGATTGTAACTCGCAATTTTTGACCGGGTCCATTGAAGATCGTCGTCGCTAATTATCCATTTCTCTTCAAAGTTTTGGCTCGGTTTGTGTTGTTGAAATGTTGTATTGAAAATGCCGTTTGATGGAAATCCATTCTGCATCAAGGCTGCCAGCCCAAAAGCAGTTAAGTGATCGTCAGATTTAAGCAAGGGACCACTTGTTTCGTAGTCCACGGGGGTAAGACAGCGGTCTTGAGGAGGTGCAAGCCTGTCGTTTGATGTTATATCCGAAAGACCATCTTCTCCATATAGCTTCCTGGTTATCTCTTTAAACATATCCTCGTAGCAATCGACGGTATTTCCCGTCACAGGCATTGCCACTTCCATGCTACACTGAAGCTTTCACCTTCTTTGATTAAACTTGCTACAAATTAAAAAGCTTTAATTACAATTGAACTCTGTTTGAATAATATACTGAATGAATGAAATTTGACTAACAGATATATCAACTTTTAAACTTATGCAACATAATTAAGCAGCTGGTTTTCTGATTGATGAAAAGAGAAATGATTTTAGCTGAAACAGAAGCATTTTGTGAAATGTTCAGCGCAAAAAGAAAGACAACCAACGTTTGTAAACGTATTCATTATTTATTTCTCTTGTTTGTAATGTGTGCATAAAGACCAAGATTATTTATCTGAAATGTCAATTTCTTAAAAAAATAAATTCCTTCTGATTTATGGAACATAAAATTTGACCGTTCCTATGTAAAACAAATTCCTGCAATACTTTTGATTCATAAATATATTTCGACATCTTTCGGAATTCGTAGCAAACTAGACTTGTGGGATTCAATCAATTAGATATAAAAAAAAAGACGTGCGTGAAAAAAGTGAAAATTAGTTTTGCGTAGTTTAGTAAAGCGTAAGTTTGGACGACCGTGTTTTACAGTCTGCTTTTATTGCATTATTCACACGTATGTCAAGTAGATAAAACATGCATAAACTTACCACATTATTAATAAACTGTTATTAATTAATTCTAGTTTGACACGAAAATCCTTTTTTAGCAATAATCACAGCATTATCAACTGATGACACCTACACCAACAAAGTGTATGAGATATCTGACCCACCCATCGATGCAGCACCCGCTGCCCGGGGCACTATTCTCCTTTCAACCCCCTCCACAACCCCTTACGAGGGTTGAAACATAAGCGTTCGTATTTTCCGAAGAAACAAAATTTTAATTGCTTTTTCTGATTTTTTTTCAATACCACAATCAAAATTTTCCTCATCTACATCTCCTGACAACTAAATTTTCTTCAACACTAAAAAAAAAAATGCATTCCATATTTCATTAAAGGACATGCTAAGGCCTTTAATGAAACAACGTGTTACTGTATGTATTACTTATTAACCAATAAGTATGGTCATCGTTTAGAAATATTTTATCGTTAGCAAAGTCCTGATTCATTTATTTTTATTTGTCAAAAATTCTAATAAAATGTAAAACAATGTAGGTATACTTAACAATTCAGCTACCCTTTATGTATAAATATTTCAAAGAATTTAAAGTGTTGCAATTCATTAAGTGGTCTGATGTTTTGAAATTGAATTTTATATTATGCAAATATAACTAGCACGAATTTTCGTGGAATGTATATGCCCCTTTACTATTCATTGTATGTTTTTTTTTATATATAGATGTAGTTTACTGGTCAGGTTTAAATATTAAGTAGGAGCAGTTTTTAAATCGATATGGTCAGTATTATTTGGTAGTGACTATCTAAATCTGAAGGGTCAGAGATTAAATAAAGATGGCCAGCATTTAAAATATAAACAGTTAGGTTAGGTTATGAAGTAAGTAATTAACAACTGTTGCCTTTTTGAATGCATTACCGATTAATTACCTAATGGACTACAGATATATTGCAAAGTAGCCGTTTTCGTATTAAAATGTCCGTATTTTCTCATTGCGATTTTATCGTCTTTAAACGAGCGCGTGCAGGTACGAAATCAAAAGAGTAAACTTATGTGTTGCGCCTCTGATTCTTAGGATAAAAAGGTTCTATGAGTAACTACGTTTGGTGTGGGGTATATGAGAGGGTGGCGTGGGTGTAGGGAGGTAAACAGGGGTTGCCAAGCAACCAGAAACGTGAGGGTGAGTCTACTGATGTGTCGCAACTCGGTTGCATTCTTACTATAATTACCAACGTTTGTAGTAGGTATCAAAATAGAAGTAAACAAGTAAAAGGATGTAAAATTTATTTTTAGGTTGCCCAGTAAAAAGTGCAACGGCTTTGCACCCTTGACAAAAGGGTGAATTTTAGCTTTCGCCACGCATCATTCCGTAATCTAGCGTATGTGGGTGGAAATTGAAAATAAACTTGTTAACATTATATTCCCATGGCCAAAGAGCATAGCGAAACGTTATTATTATTTATAATTCTGAAATGAAATTCTAATTAAAGCTAATTCCGAGTGAAGTATAATCCTTGTTTTTTTTTGAAAGAAATAAAATGAAGAACTGTACCATTAAGTACACCCCCACTAAATAAGTATATACGTACCTAATTTATTTTGATTTTGTAAAAAGGAAATACAAAAAAATGCTTTAACATGTACATAACTAATGAAATGCTATTTATTCGTATTGAAATCTGAAAACTAAAACACTCTATGTATTAAGTTAGATGTTAACATCAAATAAATTATAATAAATTTAAAAAGTTACAATTTTTTAATACAGACGAATATATAAAGTAAAAGGCAGTTCATTATGCATCATAATCATGACTTTTAATAAAGCTTTTTCGGAATGGAAAATAAGTTACGAAATTATATTCCTATTTTTGTTAAATTTTCAACTTTAATGTACATGCGATATTTAATCACGAAGTATGAGTGGATTTTTGACTTCGTTTAAAAAAAAAAAAAAATTAATTGGAGTGCATTTTGCCAGTGAGTGGTGCTTAATTTGAAGATATCAAAATATAAGAAGAGCGCAAGTCAAAGATTAATCAATCGATTCTTTAAACAATGGTGTACATTAAACCTGTACGTCCGCATACGGAATATAAAAAGGATATATAACGTATCGGAATTGCTGAATAATAATCTATTAGTGAAGTATCTTAACGTCTTGCATTGCATTTTTCGTTTCTGGGGAAGGGCAAATGGAATCGAGATTGCGCATTCATTTTTGCATATTATATCTCGCAAATGAAATGAAGTTTAATTTACTTTTCAAACGCGTAGGGGTTCGTAATTTGTCCTCTCAAATAATTCAAAATGACCTTAGACATTTATAATACAACATATACAATGGATAAATGTGTAAAATAATTATAATAAACTAAAATCGCTGTACACGAAGTAATTTAAAGTGAAATTGAATTTCATAACGAAGGCGGAAAATTTTCAGTTGTTTGCGAAAACGCACAAAAAGGCATTTCATCTAACTTTGAGTGGGTAAATGTTAAACAAGTTTCTCTGTAAACTAATTTACAACAAAACACATGATGCCCTTGAAAAGTGTGCTCTCAACATTTTCAAAAAAGAAAGATACCAAAAAAAAAATACCGTTGTAGATGAAGTTTAATCTTATACTGACGAGCAAAATATAATTAAATATCTAGTGTTAAAAAGTAATAAAAGAGTTTGTAGGTCGGAAATTAGAAACAATAATTAAAAGAGTTTCTTTGTTCGCGTCAATTCAGCAGGAAAGACGCATGACAAGGCGTTACGGAAAAGCATCAGCGTCGAACTACTGGTGGATGTATAAACAGGGTGAACAATTTTCAAGTGCATCTGAAAATATAATATCGGATAACGCAGTTTGCAACATTTAGTTTATAGACATTATAGATTATTATCTCTTTTATTCTGTTAAATGACATAAGACCATAATGCTTCGACTTCCACAACCGGAGTGTTGGATTTAAGCCTACACGGAGAAAATGAAAAAAGAAAATTTACCTAAATATTAAAGCGATATTTACACTATCCCGTTGTTTCGCAAGCGAAAATAATAAAAATTACAATTTGGACTCGAATTTGTAAAAATAAAATCCCTAGGTATTTTGGTTTATATTACAAATTAAATTGTAATAATTAAGAAACTTAAAATAATTTTTAAAAAAACGTCAAAATTGAGATTATTACGAGTTACCTAATAAATTCTACTAGTTCTACAGCAAATTCAGTCATTTACAACTGAAAATTGTAACTTTTGCGTTGTCATAAAAATTTAGTTTTATCCTTGTAGGCCCGGGCCTAGGATCGCAAAATTGTAGAGACGCGTGAGCGTGAAATATTTTATCGTTTCTGCACATTTGAATCGCATTTTTCAACAGACTTTCGTTAGATATTAAAACTATTTACTTACACAGTTGCACAATGGATAGATTCCCGATCTTCGGCACCTTCCCGTAGTTTTCTTTTGTCACTGTCTTGTGTGTGCGATTATATAGTTTTCTTTTATCGCGCGTCTTAATCTTTAAATCATTTGTATCTATTTTGGAATAATTATTAATGAATTTTTGTATCATAAAGAAATGTTTTGTCATAGTTACTACAACAATGTAAAAAAGTGTCACTGTGTCTAGGCCGCACTCGAACCTAAATCCGCCACGGGCACAACGTCGACCACTTTTGCGGAAGTTCTGCAGTATTTGGTAATTTTCATATGATGTAGCTGACGATTTTACATTCCGGTTTGATTATATCTTGTATTTGTCGCACTAGGCTCTTACCTGCATAATTGGTCGATTCTGTGACCCTTTTCGCGTGGTCTTGGAGTCTCTATAAAAGCCAGTAAAATTGTAACTATGCAATTTATATATAAGCCTATGTACAATAACATCACTTAACATTTTATATTAACTTAATGTATTCTATTGTACGTATGCATATTAAAATAAATCCCACTGGATAATGGAATTTAGGATTCGCAGTTTTCTTCTTAAATATAAATCAATTTTCATGCTATCTTTATCAATTTTCACCAGGTAAAGAACAATATAATGTAGAAAGGTTTAAATACTAATGAACAGGAATCACCAAATTTTTACTTTTAATAAATTGCTGTTGTTGTTCTTATACTTTTAATGTCCGTTTTGTTGAATACGACTATCAGTCCAGTCAGTAGCAGAGTGGGAGGACCCGGCCTCTGCTTCTGGAGGCCTCCATATTGAGAGAAGTATTTTTTATTGGACTCTCAAACAAGGTTAAAATATGTTCAGTAAGTATATGAGGCAGTTTCGATTTTGGAGGTATAGACACATTATAAGTAGATACTTCATTTTCTTTGCCGGTCATTACATCGGTACTACTCATTTTTCTTTTACAAAACAAAATGTACGCTCCAAACTCAATCATAATGTTGAATATATTATGATTGTTACACGCTTCGGTATTTGTGTAAATGATGTCATCCCTTCTAGAAAGGGGATGAAGAGGTATGATAAGGATGATCTTCTGCAACACTAAAAAATTTTTGAATGCGGAGACCTCCCTTTGAAGGAGGTTGTGGTTAGGAAAAATGTTTAAACGTTGTAGGTCCGTTATAGCACATTGCGATTGACCAGAGCTTTTATATGTGTTGTGCATTCAATTTTTACGTAATCTACGCATATTGTGGAATATGACAAGATAATTCCATTCAGGGTTGTGGACTTCCATAAGCGTTGTAGATTGAGGTGTAACGTATTTCTGCAAAATCGTTGAGAGAAATTTCGACTAGAATATACGAAATGTCCTTTTTTATACATATTTTGTTATTGAAAAAGTTGTAGTACTTTTTGAAGTTCAGAATTTTCAGGTCCTCTCAAGAAACCGGAGATTCTCTCCCATACCTCCCTCTCCCGACGGCCGTGTGTTTCTGTTCACCCGGTATGAGTTTATGATTTTGTGGGTTGTATATGTGCTAGCGCGTGTGTGTGTATAGTAAGAGCGGCGTCGGTAGCGGCCATGACACCCGCACAGAGGTGCGGCGCGCGTCGTGAATTAGGGCCGCCGCCGCCGCCGCGGCGCTTGCTAGTTGCCGTTTGGTAAAAGGAGCGCCCGCGCCCAACGATTCCACCGTCTTTGCTCCTTGCTAAGAATTCGTGGAAATGGGGGCAACAGCCGAAGTTCGGGGCCCCTGCGGTAGGCGGTAAGGTAAAATAGTGCACGATGCGGGGGGCACAGCACCGGGACCGTCGTATTGAGTGCAGTGCGTAGTCGTGGTGTCCCTCAACCTTCCTCGGGGACTGCAGAAGAAGGAATCGGGAGAAACGTTCCTGCAGCAAACAGCAGCGGCACCAACAGCCATTTCTTGTATGCAACCCCGAGTCGACGGAGTGTCACCCAGAGCCATGACCAGCTCCGAGGAGATACTGGCCACGTGTGTCCGAAGTCGACTTCTTCATGGCCATTGATGAAAGGTATCTCGTTTGCTCAGATCAATACCACGCACAAACGTTATTGCTAATTCTTATTACTTGTTCATGTCCTTTATGATCTTATTACCCTATTTACACATAATCATTTAATTCGGTGTGAAGTTTGTCTCATGATATATGTATAAATGCATCGCATCGTGTCTCTTTTCACATTATTTTCACGTAATTTGCATTACGATTACGTTACACTTTTCTTCTTGATATTGCGTCTTCGTCTTTTAGCTCCAAATTGTTGGTATTCTTAACATTGATTTTCGTTAACAAGGTAACAAAGCAATAAGTTTTCATTCGACGACGTTCTACTTTTACCCCTTCGTCTTTTACATTAAGTCTGATCTACATAGATACCTACCAATTAATATTCGTTGTATTCGTTTCCTCTGTTAATTTTGACTTTTACTTTCCTTTTCTTTTCGTAAATATCAATATTGAAAAACACTATTCGTAGTTGTAGTTTTTATAGAAACAAACCTTAATTATAATATTACGAATGAAAACCATCCGAGCAATTAATATAATTAATAATTCAAGGACCATTAAATTTCGATTTTTTTAATGTCGAAAAAATATGACAAAATACCTATTTACGTATGATTTGCTACGTACGTATTAGGACTAAGGAATTAAATTGGTACATTCACAGTAAAAACTAGGTTACGATGTGCTGAATTACATTACCTGATCAATAAGTCTAAAACCACCTTCTTTTATTCAAATATTTGCTATTAAAACGCAATATTATTAAGAAAACTAAAAAGAACTTCTTCCTGGGATGTAGTTCGTAAAAAAAAAATGAAAAAAATTGAAAAATGAGTAAGTATACTCAAAAAATTTTTACAAACGTATTTCCTTCATTATTAGCTAAAATAAAGAGCATTATGTTCCTTGTAAGTACATTTCGGTTAAAAATTATTTCAGGCTGATGCCCCGAAAGCAATTCCTCTAAAATTAGAACTTTGTTTGTATTATATACCCGACGATAACCATGAGAAACAAAACTTCCGACTATTATAAATGGACTATTCTCATAAATATCAATAGCATAATAGTTGTTAGAGTGGAAAAAATGTACTTATTGTACTGATAATTATTAACCAAAATCGAAACTATCACATTAATTCAGTACTTACGTATAAAGGAAAATAATCCTCAATTACCTACCACAAGAATTTTTGAGAAGCGGCCACGTGTTTAGCCACCTTGAGTGCGTCATGATGAACGCAAAAATTATTTCGCGTTTTACTTACCGCAGTATCTTTCATTACGTATTCTTGTTCCTTGTTGTAAATTATTTTTATGAATATTGTTAGTAGAATTGGTATGTCAAGATTAATTACTATCACGGAACAGGGTGTATTAATTAAACCAATAACTTAATATCTAATGGAAGAACGATCTGACCTAAATAAAACTAAAAAGTAGAACTGGATCTATTATCCACATATCGCTTTAAAATCTGGATATTCCTTACGCATATCAAAACAAACGCATTTTATATGGTATAATAATAGTCCATGAAGATAAAAATTCTTAAAGTAAATTAAGTATATTTGTTTTGATATACTTAGTAATATTTATGGAAGTACTTATAATAATAAAAGGTTTTATTAATTATATCCTTTTAAACCAGAAAATACTTATGGACTCTCATTCATTGAATCTTCTTTTTAATTTTTTCTGGACTTAGTCATACTAGCAATTTTAATGCGGGAATAATCAAGCGAGTAATTTTAAACATAAAAATTAGGTCAGTATGTGTTTATTCTATAGTTTCGGTTTTATCGTCCAATACTGTAAGCCTAAACACCTAAATTTAACCATTTAACTACTTATTTTCAAGAATATTAACTTTCAGTAGAATTTTCATTCATAAAAATATTGTTACAGTAATAGGAAGAATATCTATGTATGTATGTATGTGTGTGTATAAAGTACGAAGGCGTAGAAGGGTCAAACATAATTTTTTTTTTGAAATTTCGACTTGAAACTCGAAATTTCAACTTATAATTCTAAATACTTATTGAATCGAAAGGTCAATAATATTATAACACTGCTTTCGTTCGTGTTATCTTTGCCTACTGTAAATACAACCAATTGAATGAAAACTTTAAGTTCAATTAGGTTACGATCATAATCTTAAGGTACTTTTTTTGTTTATATCTTTGAACCAAACCTAATCTGTTCCATTTCTATTTCCTAATTGCAGACAACAATTGTCACAACAACAAAATTATGATTCGCGCTGAATGGTCGTCGTCTAAAGGAAGTGTTAGGTCCTGCGAAATTCGAAATTTCGAGTTACAGGGAAAAATTTGAAAAAAATGTTATGTTTAGCCCTTCTAGGATATTGTAATAGAATGTTAAAAACGTTGGTGGTACACGTATCAATTTCAAATGTCTTTTATCCATATGAAAACTAGCCGTATGAAAGTCACTTTGAACGGCTATTTTATAGCTTTAATAAATAATATAACATGATGCATGTGCATGTAGTTAATTAGATGCATTATTTAAATACACCTTGCACTTGATACGCAAAATATAATTAAGTGCTGTGCGATAATAATAAACACTTAAAACCCAAAACACGTTTAAAAAACGTAATATGCGTTTCGACACCCAAGGTGTCATCCTCGGACTCCAACTGTGACTGAGGATGACGCCTTGAGCGTCGAAACGCATATTACGTTTTGTGCAATTTTGGGTTTTAAGTGTTTGATCTTAGTACTGTTTTTTTTTTCTTGTTCTCTGATCAATTATCCATCGCAAATATGTACATATAAAATGTAAGCCTTCAGTAATTTAATTTAATTGAAAAATCTATAATTTCAAGTAAAATTTTGTTCCGGTCGATATCAGTATAACAATAGTTGATTAAAAACAATGTAGTGAATAATATTTGTTAAATAACGTGCACAAGTGCAAATTTGTAATAAACAGGGTATAATCAGATTGCAACTCTGATTTAATTAGAGTTTCAAATTGAATATCTGCATGACCTAATCTAAACTGATACAGGCAATTATATATGTATATCTATAATTGGTTGTTGTTTTATCGAATATTCATCGACATTCGAGTGAACTTGACCTTTCCAAACATTAACCACGTCTCTAAATTTCAATTTTTTTGTTTAAACAAAGAGTCTAAACAAATTCTATGAAAAAAAATAATAATAATCCTTATTGGCTCGTTCAGTGCTGTTGAAATTAAAAAATTCTATATATGCTTAGGTAATTTCACTAGATGCTCCGGGCTGCGCTTGAGCATTTGAATACTATCTCATCTTTTCATATTGTGCAGTTAAATTCTATTCTGATACTCTTGGTACAAGTGTACAAGCGCTCAGCCAGAACGCTCGACAGCTAAAGACTCTACAGGTGTTACGAACAGGGAAAGTACATTTCCTTATTCGAAAATGAACGATCCAAATAAGGATGAAAAATTAATTGAAAAGGTTCGATAATTGTTCGATGTTGCTAGAAAAACTTTTCTTTTTTTTTTTTATTAGAACTTTAGCACTTTATATCAACTTTGACTGTTCATTGTTAATCGTTGTTTGATGTTTTAATTTCAACAGCAGTTATTTTTCTTTAGGAATTTCTATAAATTTGTAGTTTTTCATTCAAATTAATCGAATGCAAATATTTTAGTTTTTGATTTTTCATTGATAATCTTTGATTGAGACAATTGTTAAGAAAGCTGTGTGTATGTTTTTCTTTGTTAAATTATTGATGTTTTACTGTTCTCAATGTCAAAATTTTTCAAAATTTTTAAATCTTATCGTGATAAGTGAAGTGAAACGGAACGAATTTCTTTGCAAGAATTTGTTACCGATATAAGTCAAAATTTTAATTAATTAGGAGATAATTTTATGTTAATTAAAAAAAAAAAGTACGTTTGGTTTGGTTTGATTCTTTCCTTTCGATGTTGTATGTATCAAAGTTTCAGGACGATATTTTTGTGGTAGTTTATTGGTGTACAGGGTGTTCTCCGTTATTTTCAGATGTCCTGCAGTGTGACTGAGAGGGTCCCTGAAAGTAGACCCGGAACAGGAGGCGGGGGCTGTAGATTGAGGGGCTCATCTAGTAGCCTTTCTGGTGCCCCTGGATCTAAGGCATCAGTCACTGGGGGTGGTTCAACGGGGGTTGGTAGCGGTGGGTCTACATCAGCGGCTATAGGAGGGGGTTTGAGGCAGAAGCCTTGTTGTCTTTGTTGGTGCTGTTGTTGCAGCTGCTCATGGTAATGGATTTTCTCGATGAACTTCTATTTTAAACTTAGCCCCTTTTATTGTTAAAGCAACGATATTTCCGAACGAAACTATATAATACATACCTATATAGTTACTAAAGCGGATTCCGAAACAAAATATCGGATTTTGTACCTACATTTCGGTAGAATATTCCGGGAAAAACGAAACGGATTTATTTTTCTATCTATAAATGAATGAAACGCTTCCTCTGAACTTTTCCTATAATGGAATTAATTTTTGTTCTACTTTTCTCTCGGCTAACAATGAAAAACAGCAACCTTGAAAAAATAATCGTCATTTACACTTTTTCAAATTCCAATTCGTAATCAGAAAATAAAAAAAAAATAAAATAAACCGGAAAAATTACACAAGCATTAGAAAATATTGACATTATCAAGGAAATTGTTATCAGTTCCAAGAAAAACCGCACGGTAATAGCAAAAGTTTACGTCGAGTTGTTTTTCTAATCATTCCGAAACGTGAAGGTTTGTATTTTAGAAGTGACCCCTCTAAATTAGTTATTATCTGTTCAATAATCTATCGCTCCAAACTTTATCGGTTTGGTGGGGCAAAGATTGTAATGAGATAAGTTTAATAATAGTTGATCACATGTTTATCTAACAAGTAATATTTACTTGTTCGTGTATGTGTTTAATTTTGTTCATGATCTGTTCGGTTGAAACCGCGACATTTTGTATAATATCCCTTTGTGACGCCGTTTGTAAAAATAATGAATTGGAGTAAATACTACTTGACGGTCGTGTCAAAGCTATTCAAAATGAAAAAGAAACGGTGAGAACAACAAATGTAGCGGATGCTTTTGTTACATACGTATGCCAATTCGCCTATGTATTTACGTTAGTTTTTTTTTTTTTTTTTCAAAATTATATTGAACTTTCAGCACACATTTTGTTGTTATTTATTTTTGTTTTTTCGGACACATGTTGAATTTCTATTTTCAGTTCTACTCCAGGAAAAGGGAACGAAGAAAATGGACAAGGGAAAAACAACAGTAATGCTGATTTGCTTAATTGTAATGGGGATCCCCCGTAAGTTTGATGTTTTGTTCTAGCTGGATAATATGCATACCTAGTATCACGATTTATACAAAAGTATTTACGTAGCTACAAATTTGCAGTTAATGGGAATGAAAATAAACATTCACATAAGAATCGAGAATAATTAATTGTAACTACCGGTAATGATCTGTCGCCTTAAAGTTAACAAACGAAAAACAACTATATAGTACTACAATATTTATAAAAACAATATATTGTATCGTGTTCAAGCGGTATTTTATATTTAATTACTTATATGTTGATGATAAAATATGATATCATTCCATATCAGCCGGTTTATGATAGAGTTTAATAATTCGAAAAATATAAAACTGAAAACATGAAATAAACATGATATCATTGCCCATTGAATGTTTTAATTATTATTATTATTATTATTACATTTTTAATAAGATATATTCCATTTGCACCAATAATCGAAAACGATTCCTTTTCATGATATTCACAGGTCGTAAATTTATGTCAATTTCAGGCCTTCGCTTGAGGAAATAAGGAGTTGGGGGAGATCATTCGATAAATTAATGAAAAGCGCAGGTAAAATTGCAAATTGCCTTATTGATTCGTATTAAAAACAACTTAATCGTATTCACAATAAGCAATAGAAATATGTTTTTGTACTCTCCTATTTTCGAAATTGACTTGTCTAATAATTTTTGAAGCTGGCCGTAAAGTGTTCCGGGATTTTCTCCGCTGTGAATATTCAGAAGAAAATATACTATTTTGGCAAGCATGTGAAGATCTAAAAAAAGAAAACAATCCCGAAGTTATCGAAGAAAAAGCCCGTATTATTTATGAAGACTACATTTCAATATTGTCTCCGAAAGAGGTAAACAATTTCTATCCTTTATTGTACCTATTGAAACGATGAGCAAAATTAAACATTTTTTTTT
This sequence comes from Agrilus planipennis, assembly GCF_000699045.2. NCBI lineage: Eukaryota > Metazoa > Arthropoda > Insecta > Coleoptera > Buprestidae > Agrilus > Agrilus planipennis. The sequence goes on from NW_020438886.1 coordinate 59,002, forward strand.
GTACGTCCAAAAACGGCGTTCAGTTTCCATAAGCAGTAATTATCGTGTACATTCGAACTTCTGTAACTCGAACCTCCACAACTTCAATCTCGAAATCTTGTTATTCTCTTGACATACATTTATTCCAAACTGATTCTCTCTAATTCGAAAGTTTCTCTAACTCGAAATTCAAGAACAGATTTTAATTAATAAATCGAATTTCTATTAAATATTCCTCCGAGCGATTAGCCGCAGTTTGACATTTTATGTTTATCATAGCTATGCATTATGTTGCAATGCAACCTAAATGGTATTTAATGGTTGTCGAGTCGTCAAGCTTCCTGATTCAGCGGTTTGGACTGTATTCGTTAATTGATACATCAAACATTGCACCCGAACCCCTTTTCGCTCATTTAGAGGTTAAATTTTAAAAAACCCTTTCTTAATGCTCGCTTTCGTTTGTTTAAAATTTCGATTTATCCTTTTATATATAGCTGCAGATAGATAAGATTTAAATGTTTTAATGTTGAATAGTCACTGATTGATTTTGGGTTCTTAGTTGTGTGTGATTCTTCAAGATGAAAATTAGAAAGTTCGATAGTGAAACAGAATTTTTTGTTAACTCGAATGTTTAGGAGGTTCAAGTTAGAGAAGTTTGACTGTACATACCACAAATCATATTTGAAGAGCTGATCATCATCGAACGGTGTATTTTTGAAAGAAAACTATTTTTCTTACAGGACTTCGCTTATTAATATCATACTCAGGTTTTTGTTGTTCTGAACTCGTTAGAAAGTTCTTCAACAGTAGATATTATATTTCAAGGACACTGCGTTCCGCTAATGCAATCATAAAATAAAAATTAAACCTGGAAAGATTGAAATAAACATGTACATATAGTTTTTCTTTCAGGACTTCGCTTATTAATATCATATTCCCGCTCTTGTTGTTCTGAACTTGCTAGATAGAAAGTCCTAGATAGTAGATACTATATTCCAAGGACAATGTATCCCGCTGATGCAATCAGAAATAAAAATTAATTCTCGAAGGACTGATGCAAATATATCAATATACAATATTCGTAAATTAAGTTGAAAACTTGACATTAACAAAAAAAATAACTAAATATCCGGCAGTGGAAGTTCGGCTATAAAAAGAAAAGTTATAAATAAAATTTCTTTTATGCTTTTAATAAAACAATAAGAAGGCCCTTTTGACGGTTTTGGAAAGCTCCTTCATGATTAATAAAGTGCATTGTCGCCACTGTTAAAGAGACACTTCCAACAAGCTGCATACAGAGTATGAGAGGCATTGAGGCATGCAACATGTTAAGAGGACTTGTAAAGGTACTAAGATCGATGCAATGCATTCCTGCTTGCCAGAAAGCCAAATTCATTTGACAAAAGGATAATTAATTCAATAATGTTATTTATACCAACAATATCATGGTATTAATCTCTTTATTTGTCTTCTAATTTATGACCTATTTCTGTATGTACAATCGTGTACTTTTTTTCAATGGTCAACAATTTGAGAACTACTTTTTACTTTAAAATAGTCTCATGATATCATTAATACTTTTGAATGAATCTCCTGCAGCTACAAAACGAAAAACCCAAAAGAAAAAAAAAAAACCTTCAGATCGGTGCTGCAATTTCAAACAGTTAATGAGAAACCATTTATTCTAATTAGAAAATCAAAAGGATAGTTACAAGTTCTTATTAATTTTATTTAACCTGAATTGCAACAGGTAGAATATTATGGCGTAAGAAGCCGCTTCAATTTCTTTTTTCTATAATAGTCTTATTATTTTTATCAATATGAAAATAATGACAATTCTATAATACATATGCCGAATTCGGACCCTTTACGGGCAAAATAAGTAGGCACCGAATACAACGATTACCTCAGCATCGGCTCATGTAAAACTGATTAAATCGTTTTACCGTTTCACAATGCCGGTCTTCTTGAGTATTCGACATCTACAACATCTTCTTGTAGATGTAGTCTCATTCTTCGTTTTTAGGGTTCAGTATGTCCGAATGGAAAACGAAAGCCTTATAGAACCACTCGTGTGGACCGATTAAGTTGACATTTAGTACTGTGGGGGTCATTTGGGGGGGGGGGCTCTAGGAAATTAAAAAAAAGTTTTGCAAACTGTACCGTGTGACATATCAAATGAAAGGGCTTGCTGTAAGGGTTTCAAATTTCAGTTCTACTCCAGGAAAAGGGAACGAAGAAAATGGACAAGGGAAAAACAACAGTAATGCTGATTTGCTTAATTGTAATGGGGATCCCCCGTAAGTTTGATGTTTNAAAAGTTTTGCAAACTGTACCGTGTGACATATCAAATGAAAGGGCTTGCTGTAAGGGTTTCAAATATATTCTTTTATAATTTTAAAATAAATAGTTTTAAAGTTATTTAAGAAAGTAGATGAAAATTGATCTAATTTTTTACATGTCTAAATATTGATTAGTACAGTACGATTGCATTCTATCATTGATTGCAATATTTAATGGAGCGACTATTTCATTTAATTTCCTTCTTAATCTAGATGTACGTACATGAGTAGTAAATATAATTTCGTGTAGAATTCAGTTCAACAGGCTCTCGAGCATGTCTCTAGTGATAAGGAATACTCCCAGAAATTAACAATTCGTCTATTAGCTCACAGTTTATGAGATTAGAATTGGCTCTTTAAGAAAATAAATATCGTTATGTGTATGTAATGACTTTTTGGATTCAAGATTTAATAGCCCCTGGCAATGTTTGAATAATCATGATCGTATATTCTCATTGGATTTTCACTTTTAAGTGCAATAAATCTGAAACATTTGTGATGTACTAATTTCAATTTTTTTAATTTGGATGGTGTAAAATGGCGACAAAATAGGAGAACAATACAATAGGACTAATACTTTTAATTTCTTTTGTTGAGCGTATGATAAAACCTAACATACTAATGTTTGAAGTCAAAATTCTTTTCAAAGATCACACAAAGCTCTTTTATATTGTTCACAGACTCAACTTCATGAATCTCAACTTTATATTCATTTGCTTTACAAAAAGAAAGTACTTTGCAGTTTACTTTGAGATTATTTAAGCAGATCCAATTATAAATACTAACCAAATCCTTTTGCAACCGAACATGATAATACAGATTTGCAATGCGACAATATATCATCTGCATGAAAATTATAAACAACAGGGGACCCAAATGAGACCCTTGCGGAACCTGCGAACGCATCAGATACATTTATTTTTATTTTAACAATACGTTCACGATTTGCATATAAGAATATAAGGAGATCCACTTAACAGTATCAAATTTTAGGCCAAAATTAATAACTTAGCAAAGCCCAGAATCATTTAGTGTGTCTGATATACGTATACTAACTGTCAGGGTTGGATTGGGCAAAACTTTTTGATCGGGAATTTAAAACAAAATCGGTGCCATTGATATCGGATGTAACTGTTAACCACCCCTTTCAAAAATTATTGTATATTTACTAT
>NW_020438886.1:62592-74249 GCF_000699045.2 Agrilus planipennis
TAATTTACTTAATTGAATTAAATTTTATATTTTTAATATTTTAATCGTGATTTATAGCCAAATAACTAATCGTACTTTAACTGGCGCCGTTTTTCAAAAATAAGGCAGTGGCGCACCGGGAATTTTTCCGAACTCCCCAGTGGCCAGTCCAACCCTGATAACTGTTCAGAACAACTTTTGTCGAAATGGACCTTCCATTGACAAATCTATGCCGATTACGTAATCACACACTATATATTATAGGCATATTTTAGTTAATTTAGTTGCTACAATAGTCAAAGGTTTTAGTTATAATTTGTAAATTGTATAGACCTAAAATGTAGTAAATTCTGTTCACTGCCTAGAGAAACAAATATTTTTCATTCTTCGTTTTCCAGATTGAATCTTTTCTTTGGTCTTGTAAATTCAAGGACGATATTCATCTTGTTAGGAATGATAAGAACGGTAATAATAGTGATTTTTCTCATTACTTATTAGAGCAAGTAAATCAAAATAAAAAAAAATAACAAGACGTTACCTGCATGCTTATAGAATATATATATATACATAAGTGGCTTGCAACATGCTAAAAGGATTTCTAAAGATACGCAAAAGACCGATGCAGTGAATTCCTCGCAAGGAAAACCAAATTCCTTTGATAAAATTCTTCTTCGATTAGAAAACATAACAAATAAATAAACTATAAACATAATAGGAACGGAACTTGTTTATCTTTTAGCTTTGGAGGTTTATTAAAGCTTAATATATATGTCATTTTCATTAGGAATTAATGTATATTGGAGGATAAGTAAATAATAGACTACACTTCCAAATTGGAATAATGAAATTATACTTGTGTATGCATATGTGCTCTGAATCTAATAGTGTATCTAAATGTTCCTGTTTTAGTAAACCACAGAAATCCGCATGCATGCATGCATGCAATGTCAAACTCTACAGTAACGATTCCACGCGTCACATTTTATAAAGTGTTTACCTGGAAGATATAATTAATAACAGGATTTGAAACAAACATTAGTAACCACGGTCATTTCAAATATTTGCATCCCCGCCAGTCAATTAGTACCAATTAACCCAAACATATACGTATGTGACATAAATTTACTTAAATGCCTAGATTCCCATTTTTGTGTTGGACTCATAAAAAGGATGTTTAAAAACAAATAAAATTCATTTGGCACAAAAAAAGGAAGATTTTTTTCTCTAGTTGTTTACAAGTTTTTAAAGAAATTTCCGAAGTGCAAATAATCTTTAAACCATCAATTCCGTAACGATCATCCTTCTCAATACTTTGCCAAGAAAAGAGATTGTTTCTTAAGCATAATTTCACGCCTTTTCTATTGATGACAAATGACAAAACAATAAAAAAATACAATCCGAACAAAAATTTCCCTAGTTTAATGGTACTGATTTGTCGTTAATAAATAATTATAATGTTTATTATAATGGTAACAACCAACCAGTGCCGGCCTTAGCCTTTATGTCGTTCCTGGGCAGTTTTTTTGGTAGCATCCCTTGTAAATCCAGCTTTGTCATCATCATAATAAGGTCGTCAGTCCTAAGACTGGTTGGACACGTACCTCCACTCTTTCCTATCCTGAGCTAAACTTCGCATTTCCCTAAAACTAGAACAGCCCACATCCTTAACTATTTGCGAACAGTAATCTAATCTAGGTCTACCTCTACCCCTCCTAACTCCTGTTTCTGCCTCTAATATGTCTCTGACTAGACCTTCATGCCTGAGAAGGTGTCCTACCAACCTATCTCGCCTATTTTTTATTGACTTCCATAGAGTCCTCTGTTCTCCTATTCTTTCCAATACCTCTTCATTTCTAACCTTTTCTACCCACGATATCCTCATCATCCGCCTATAACACCACATTTCGAACGCTTCTAACCTTTTCTTTTCCGCCGCTCCCACTGTCCATGTTTCGCACCCGTACAACGCCGTGCTCCAAACATACACCTTTAACAACCTTTTTCGAATTTCTAAATTAACCGTTCGCGAGCATAGAAGTGACTTCTTTTTATTAAAGGCGACACGACCCTGCGCTATCCTCTGCTTTATATCCCTACTACTCCTTCCATCCTCACTTATCTGACTTCCTAGGTATCTAAAATCAGCCACTTCTTCTAATTTTTCGTCTCCTATCTTTATATTCGCTCCTTCCCTACTTTTTCTTCCCTTGCATACCAGTATTTTAGTTTTACTTTTATTTATTTTCATACAGTACTGATCTGTCAGGACCGCTTCCATTTTATTTAAAGCGCCAGCGTTGTACAGGGTTGAAAAAAAAATATCAATTTATTTATCAAACTTGGACCGTGGATACTGCTATCAATGCTACATAACATTTATATTTTAATTTTGGCAGCATTTTTAATAATTTTATAATCTATGCTTTCAACGTTAAACATTTAAATTTTTATTGTTACAGCAGGTTATTAGAATGTAGGTTTGTACGTATATGCACCCGAATATAGACATTTAAACCCGCTTAGTTCTTTGCAATTGTTTAGTTCCAACTCGAATACGTGAAAATTAGCGGTTTTTAATAAACGATTTTGATTAAACGAAAACTTCCTGCATATCAAAAGTGGCCTAAGAGACTCTTTCGTTTTTTAACTAAACGTTTTAATCGCCAGTTACTGTCAGAACTATCCCACTTGCGCTGATTTTGTCTTTATCCAAGTCAAGATATTTTGTAAAATGGCTAAATCATTTCATTAATTCTATCCCAATAATCACATTGGATGTAATATATGGTCAGTGGATGTCGGGTATAACGACGACGTAGGGATCACTGTAATTTCGTCGTTATATCCGGAAGTCGTTGTAGACAGAGGTAAAGACATACAGACACGTATGTATAGTTTTCACAATTTTTCAATTTTGAAACGATTTTCACCTTTTAGAAGTCATACTTATTCACAAAAAGTTGCAACTTAGAATAATCACTTTGTGACTGAACCATTTTAACATACACGCTTGCCTTTCTACCTGGCTAACATCTATAAATAAACGGTAAAGGTCACCACACTTGGTGACCATCTGTGTGGATATAAACAAAAGATAAGAAAGCTCTTTTTTTGTCTTTGTCGGCAGACTCCGGCCGTTATATCTGCATAGGATTATTAGGGATTTGTTATAAATGATTCAGTCGCTACAACCGAACTTGGGGTAGTAGTCGCTATAGTCACATGAACTTTGTACTAAAATGTGCTTTAAATTTAAGGGACTTAGATCTAACGTCGCTATTGCAAAATGGTCACTATAACCAAAGTCGTAATAAATGCAATCCACTATATATCGGGTTGTTCGGAAAGACATTTCGTTTTTTTTTGTGAAAATGAAAGACAGTTTTCGTATAATAAACAAATACTTTATTAAATTATATATTGACCGTTCTGGTCCAACACCTTTTGCCATCTTTCTGGTAGTAGCATAATTCCACGCTCATAAAATTTTTGGTCTTTGCTGGCAAAAAATTGATCGAGGAGGTTTTTGACCTCCTCATTTGAGGTGAAGGTTTTACCGCCTAAAAAATTTTGGAGTGACCGGAACAAATAATAATCCGATGGTGCCAGGTCTGGAGAATATGGTGGGTGTAGCATTGTATCCCATTCAAGCTGTAAAAGCTTTTGGCGAGTGACCAAACTTGTGTGAGGTCTCGCGTTGACTTGGTGAAACACTACACCTTTCCTGTTGATTAGTTCTGACCTTTTCTGTTGAAGTGCATCATTCAGTTTGTCCAGCTGATGACAGTAGACTTCCGAATTAATCGTTGTGTTATCAGGTAAAAGCTCAAAAAGAACGATTCCTTTAAAATCCCACTAAACAGACATCATCACCTTTTTTTGGCGAATATCGGCTTTGGAAACGGTTTGAGCCGGTTCATCTTTTTTGCTCCATGACCTCTTGCGTTTGACGTTGTTGTATACAACCCATTTTTCGTCCCCAATGATGATGCGCTTCAAAAACGGATCATTTTCGTGACGTTTAAGAAGCGAATCGCAGACGTCAATGCGGCGACACAGATTTCTCTCTGTGAGAACATGGGGAACCCATACATCGAGCTTCGAGGATAATCCCAGGCCTTTCAAGTGGTCATAAACAGTTGAATTTGATAAATTTAACCTCAATCCGATCTCACATGTTGTTATTCGCCGGTTCACATCAACTAATGCCTTTATCGCGTCTTTATCAGCTTCAACCGACCTTTTCGAACGTGGTGCATCTTCGACATCAAAATTGTCGGATCGAAATTTAGTGAACCAGTTCTGGCACTGGCGTACTGTCAACACACCTTCTCCATACACATCAGTCAATTTATTTCTGGCTTGAACAGCATTTTTAGCATTTCTGTAGTAAAACAGTAAGATATGTCGAAAATGCTGCTTATCGCTCTCTATATTTAAAAGTGCACCAACCAAAAACTACTGCGTAGAATTAATTGGAATTTTTCACACACAAGCCTTGCTATATGAGCTCTCAAAGCATATAAAAATTATACGGCTTAAATGTGAAGTTTGGTGCAAAAGAATACAATTAAATCCTCTGTCGGGAAAAAACGAAATGACTTTCCGAACAACCCTATATATAAATAACAATAATAGATAGAAAAATTGGTACGAAAAGAACTTCGTTGCGGTATAAAAGTTGAGAAATTATTAAAAACGTGAAAATAAGAAATTGTACTTGCTCCGATAAAAAGGAACACAATAAATAGAGTTTTGCAAGAAGTTTTCCACAAAAGTACCTCATTACAACTGCAAATCTTATCATGTTTACTCAAAAAAAAAAAATCTACTTTCGAACCGAGTTCGTTGACCGATTACAGAGCATCTAGTTGGTTTCGAGCTTCTATGACTTTTTATTGCACATGCTGAAGTGCAAGTACAAAGTTTAAAGGACTTGAATTCAGAGGCGACTTTAATTAAATCATTTTAAAGCGTAGTACCTACGTCCATTAATTGTGAGCGAATATCACTGCTTTTTATCGAGCGATTGTTTTATCTTACAGTTCAAAAGCCGAAGTTGACATAGAATTTCCAGCGAAATAAAAATAGCTTTTGTTGTTACAAGTAATGAAATTGTTAATGTGTTATAGGTGTCATTGGACTCACGTGTTCGAGAAATTATAAATCGCAATATGGTAGGGCCTACCCCCCACACGTTCGACGAGGCTCAGCTACAAATTTACACACTGATGCATCGAGATAGTTATCCCCGTTTCGTGAATTCGATTCTGTACAAGAATTTGGCTCAGCAAACAGGACCGGACTCAGGTCGGGCGACGGGGGATCAGCAGCAACAGCAGCAGCAGCAGCAACAACAACAATCACAGTCAAAGCCGGAAGTGTCCCACGGCTAAGAAGAAGGTTCAATGTCAGCATCCCCTATCGTCGGCCTAATTGACCCCTTGCGCCTGTCATATTTCGTAACCCCAACGCACAATGCATTTTCATCGCTGTTTATAATACAATATCTATATTATAAAAAAAATGGATGTGCTTAACAAAGAAAGAGGCGCAATGACATGACAATAACGCGAGAGAAAAAGTAAATTAAAATCAGAAAGAAATTTTCGTGCGCGCCGAACGAAGTTGTTCACATCATTCCTTGTTCCTTACCAAAGAAAAAAAAAACCAGTTCAAGACCACGAACTATGTGATCATGTTTAATTCGTTATTTTGTTACTTCGTGAATATTGCGTTATTACTGTAATATATTATACTGTACTATTATTAATATTACTACTATTTACTACTACTACTACTACTACTACTACTACTACTACTACTACTACAATTACTATAACTACTATTACTTAACTACACAATCAATAACTTTTTTCCGTAATGAGAGACCTGCTCGCTCACTTGACTCTAGTGTCTGTGTTTACAAAAGAATAAAGACGAAATAATGGTCTTCATTTCTCACTAATAAACTAGGTTAGAAGACGAGATAAGTTAAATAAGGGCTACATGTTTTATTAGACATAGCACCCTCTTGCCATTGGTCCCTTCGTGGGCCCTTCGACCCACCAAACAATATGACGATGTGATATATACTAATCTTTACGTTAGCGATTCGACCACACCGCGACAGCACAACACAAACACTTTTCAGAAAAAAGAAATTATGAAAAATACGTTAACATATTATAATACACAACACAACACAACACACTAAAAAAATGATGCCGCACACGAGAAAAAGTACCAGTGTATTCGTACAACATTCACACATTTCATGCCAATCACATTTAACCATAAAAACATCCCTAAAGTACCTATTACAAACCCTACATTCTATGCGCACTGACCTAATATGTACCCCGTTAACATAGTACACTAATAATCGACACACTGTGAAATACTATAAATAAATATCAAATATACGTTTCTTGTCTTAATTTATAAACTTATTTGCTTATACTCTTTTCCGTCTTACCTATTCCCAAAAATATTCTACAGCAGGGCTGTGTCTACAAAAAATTAAACCGACAAAAAAAGAAACTGAAAAGCGATAAATAAAATAAACCTTTTCAGTTTTAATAACTAAAGTCGACGCCAGAATAGCGAAACAGCCACCCCAGCGTCCACTTCATCTATGACGGCCACACACGTGAGGGTAAGTACACGTTGCGAGTGGTTGTAATGTTTTTTGTCGGAGATTTCACGTTGTATTTCTATCTTGTTTTGATTTGATTATTTCTTTAAACTCTTTTAATGATTTTCGTTGATTGTTTGTTTGGCGCAGACTCAAAATTTAGTTAGCTGCATTAATTTACGAGCTTAGTTAGATTTGAAAGGTTTAATATAATTTTATTTTTCGTTTTTCAGTTTCTTTTCTCGTCGGTTTAATTTTTTGTTAAAAAGTTTCCATTTATTAATTATTTGTTGCGCAATGTCAAAATTCAGAGCGTGAATAATCGATCATTCCCTATTTTGGCACCCTTACAAATTTAAATGGAATCAACGTCGAGGTATATCCTATACCTGTATAAAATAAGAATTAGCAAAATTGGACTAACCTGTCAAAAGTAGTGCTTGATCATTCTTGTTGTGGGCAAGCAATGCACGTAGAAATGATGGAATAAAATAGGTACCTATTTCAAATTTGAAAAAAAAAATTAATGACTAATAGTTGTAAAAAATTAATAGTTAATACAAAAGGGTGAATTAAGTTCTTTTTGATTTGAATAATTTTATTCTGAATTATAAAAAATCGGTGTCTAATTTCAGTTTTAGAAGTCCTTTCGGCGTTGGCTTCTTCGCCCTTCCCCCTTTCCCTAAACACGGCCCTGCTTTACAGCCTCTAATATATAACCTAGCCAAACCAAAATCACTAATTCGGTCCATTGCAAGATTTAAGGAGTCGGATTTTGGGATTTTATTTAGACCAAATTGCAACATCAAGAGTACTTATTAAAATTGTTTTCTTCCATGGTAGTTTTTCAAAAGTAATGATAAGTCCTAATAAATTTAAAATTAATTCTACTGTATCTATATGTATATTAAGCTGCTCATATACATTTAAATACATTATATCGTATAGAAGTGAGTATTTTATATAGTAAATATGAGAGTATATTATTATCATTTCAGGTATATTGGGTTACTTTTGAAAGCTTTTTCTAACTATTAAAAAAATGTTTTTTCAATTAAGTATAAGTACCCAATTTTCGATTTACAGATTGTCTTGGTATTTTAGTCTTGTTAATTCAAATCAAGTTTTTACCTAACACTAATTGCAATAAACAAATTAAAATGACAGAATAGCTCCTTAGTCCCTGTAATTTTGTTTTTCGTTATATATGTACATTATATACAGAGTGTATAGTATTCAATAACGATCTTTTTACAATAATCAAAATATTTGATAAAATAAAACAATAGAAGTTTTTAAACTTCGAGGAAAGTCTGTTTTGAAATTACATTCATGGTAAAAACACAAGTATATGTGCGTGTATTTGGAACAACTACATTCATATTTTTTTGTTTTTATTTATTTTTACCTATTACACAGGTAGGCCTATGTGTATTGGTTGAACATTCGTGTAATTCAATAACATTGTATAGTGTAAACACCTGTTAATAATAAAATGTGTGGCGATATATAAAGGAATCACCAATTGCTGACCGAAAGTACCTTGACAATTTTATTAAACTGAAGATGTTGTGCCTTATCTGTGGTAGCAGAGTTTCTAGAGCCAAAGCCACGGCAGTCACGGGTCCTCCTGAGGATTCCTCATTGCTGTATTACCTGCAAATGTGCATGATCGTTGATGTAAGTAAAAATATTATTTAAGATACATTGCTAAAATTACCAATTCAAAGAAAAAAAAAGAAAAACCGATGCACAGTTGGTAGGTTTTAGCGAAATATCTCAGGTTTATCTTAATTAATTACATTTGTTTTAAAAACGAGTTTGTAATAAATGTATGGGATTTATGCCACAAAAAAGGCACTTAGGAAAAACTTTTTTGGATTGATGGAAGTATTGTAAAATTTTAGGCATTCCCAAAAGAGTCTATATCTTACGTATGCTCTAATTGTATTGGGGAGATCTACCAATGTTCTGAAACTTTGAATAAAATATCTCTTACAAGACATTTGAATAAAAAAGACAAGACGGCAAACAGAAGCCTGTCGAAATGCTTTCTTTGTGGCGTAACAGATAAAATTCGTACAGTACGTCTGTCGGAAATTGACTCGAAACGTATCATAGTCAATAAACTACTTGGTTATTCTCAGTCGACTGTAAGTATGAAAAAATAATAAATAAAGGACCATTTATTACAGTCCACAGCGATTTTATCAATGTTGTTTTCAGTTTCCTTTTATTTTTTCGTGCGACATTTGTTACAAGGTGTTGAATGACTTACATCACATCCATGAAAACATATTCAAAACCTCTATGAAAGTCGCCGATTAAATGTTTAATGAAGCAATAGTAGACATGTTATATAAAATATATACCCATTGTATTAATACGTCTATGTATAATCGTTTAGTCCAAAATAAAAATCGTTAGAAACGTTTTGGATGTTTTTTAAAATTAAAATAAAAAGCAATTTGTATTTCCTAACCATTATTAATTAAGAAATATTTACCGAAAGGAAAGCTTCCAAGAGGGCAAGTTAAGTTATAAATCATATGGGGTATTGGACTTAAAAAAAATGCCTTTAGGTATCATATATTGTCAAAGGCATAAATAACTAAAAATGCAGATATTCCAAATATAAGTTTATCCATCATCAAGATTAAAAGGTTTCTGCCCAAATTGGGTAATAATAAATAAGAAATACTCAAAATAAGTAACATAAGTAAAACAATTAAAAATTAAATAAACAATATACTTATTTTGATTAAAAGTGTACCAAAAATACAGCCCCGTTAACTCTGAAATCTAAGATAACTCAGGTAGATTAAGATTTACTTAGATAAATATTTATTGAGAGAGCCGAATTTACATAAGAGCATTTGGGGCTAGTTCCCAGGGGCAGTGGTAAATACAGCCGGTCATTACGACAGGTAGAAGAATTAATCAAGTCAAAATGTAAATTCGGTCGAAAAAATTGCTTTTATTGTATGTTTATTGGAGAGTGCTTTAGGTATGTATTAGTTATTGAAATAATAAAAAAACCGTAACAAAACAAAACTATATCAAAGAAAGTACAGGTCTGACGAAGGAAGCTGGTGAACGGTCGCGCGGGTACTTGCCCATTTATGATCTATTTGGGTAAGTCACTTGGAACCGATACACAAATAAGCTTTCAGTAGGCGTAAATTATAGTATTAATACAGACAGAACAATAGCGTACTAGAAAATAATGTAAAAACATGACTTATCAAAAAGAAAAAATTATTGCTTTTGTTTTATAGTTAGTTTTCATATTCACTCTCATCATGGGAATCTCTATCACTGTCACTAACATCAACAATTAGTTCTTCTGTTTATTAGTTCTTTATACCTCAAACTACCTACTTTTGCCACCGCGCATCCACGCCATTTTAAAATTTCCGCCAGCTTCCAGCGTCAGACCTGTAGCAGTTTCTTTTAGTAATAAAATTATCATACGTGTATATTAACATGTAGTTATTTGTAATAAAATGCACTCATTAGACCCATAAATTTTAAAAACGTTTACAATAACGTTACGTGAGTTTCAGATAATCTAAAATACAACCTAACCCCTACCGCAAAGGGTTCTTAATATACATTCACATTAATAAGAGAAAATATTGGAACATTCTCATAATCATTCTCGGAAAAAAGCCCTGGCAAAAAAGCTTTGGGAAAAAGCTTCCGAGAAAAAGCCCCCAGAAAAGAATCCCCCGGAAAAACCCCCCGAACAAGATTTCTCACTCGGAAAAAATTAATATCTTTCGTTTATTGTAAGGTAAATAGTAAATTTTATTAGAAATGTAACGTGGTTACGTTATCAAACAACTTATATGTCAGTATGTTGACAGAATACACGATTTAATATACTAGAAGTAAATAAAAAAATATTCTTTTGTGTAAGTATTGCAGAAAAGGAAATGGTTCATTCCTTTATTATTATTTAGTTTTTTAATAATTCATATTTAATATCTGACACTGAAATACAATTTAATAGAAATAAGAGCAGATCAACTAGATAATTAGCTAATTATTATTAAAAATAATATATAATTAATAAATACCTCTTGGGATATCAACCCTCAAAGTAATATTATCGTTATACTTATTAGCAAAAATAAAACAGACTAAGTAGGTAATTAACTAGAGCTCATGCTGTTGATTTAACGTTTGGAATAAATTTTTGGAGTTTTTCTTATGAGGCATTTTTTCCGAGTAGATTCGGTAAGAGTACTACTTCTTGTAAAAGCTGCATCTCATGAATTTAAACACCAAAAAAATCGTATGTAGTAATGTAATTATCTTTATCTGTCCCGACAATTACCTTTTCGCATTATTAGCAAGTAATTACGTTAATAATATTATCTTGTCTTTGGGAGCGAATTTAATTGTCTCTGGGAGCGAATTTGACGGATTCAGGGAAATTGTCACTGATGGGAGCGAAAAATCACCGGTGCCCAAGGCCTTCACAAATTATAGCCCTTCACAAAGCTATCCTTACAATAATTCTTCACTTATTTATCTTACCTCAAATAATTCAACCGACTATTCCATATTCATCCAAGAAAACACATCGAAAAGTTTCGAAATCATTTTTTCAAAACATTATGTATAAACACTTATAAAAGTACAGTATAAGTATGAATTGTATATTCTAAATCACCTTCTAATTGTGACCCTTTCCCTTACCCTAAAATCCGGCGCTGTTTTTACTAGAAAAATAAAGTGATGTTTCTAGCACTTCTACTTCCGAAGAAAAAATAAAAATAAAACTTTAATCCCGACGTACATTCGAAAATTGTAGAGGAAAATAAAATTGTAGGTTCTAATAATATTTAATTTATTCTTTATTCACCAATGGAGTAACTAACAATAAAACAAATTTTATTTGAACATTTTATTCAAGAGACTCAAAAAGTAATACTTTGCAATTAAATAACAACGTTAAAATATAACAATAAAGTTCTCATACTAAAAATATGTATAAATAAATATAATAATAATCATAAATGAAACTTATTGC
>NW_020438886.1:75277-107460 GCF_000699045.2 Agrilus planipennis
TTTACAGGGAGTGATAATATAAATATTTACATGCCTAGAAATGTATAAAAATTGGCATATTTATTAACTTTGAACCCCCATAACTTTTTATGAGGGTGAGACCACCGCGAACTTTTAATGTCGTGGGAGAGACCCTCCTCTTTCGATCTTACCCACCCCAAAGGGGGTGGGGGCCATCATCCAGACCTTTACCAATATCGTAATAATCTATTTAATCGTACATAAAAGTATTAATTATTAACAACTAAATTAATGGGACTGTTTAGTAACCTGCGGCACAACAGAGGGGAACGAAAGGGGGCAAGGGGGAGAGGAAAAATAAGAAAACCTTCCTTCACATCAGGGAAGATGCGGAAACTTATTCTATTTCGAAAAATAAAAAAAATAATTTTTGACCTTATTGACGCACTGATAAATTTGATTCAAAATAGCCAGCTAAATAAGGGTCGTCATTCCTTAAAAGTTTCTACGCATAGTGAATCAATACGTTGATAGTGTAACGAACCAAGTAATATTAATAGGAAAATTTTTCATAATGCCCGCGCATTATGAATAATGACAAGCTACTTGGAGCGAAATAAATAACTATAATTGGAACTTCCTTATTTATTACATTGCCTCAACATTATGAATATTGCCATGTGGTTATTGGGCAACTTGATAAATACCTAATACACAAGTACATTGCACGGGGTATGGGGAGTTTTATATCTTTTGTGACTACCGTTTTGTGTTCTGTTATCTATAGAATTTTTTAAGTTTAATTTTATTTAGCTATAACTAAAGTTTTAACAACAGTTTAACGTTTAACTAGGATTGCCTATGAATGGAAAGATTGTATTTGTTTTTAAATATTGATTCTACATTTGAAATAAAAATAACAGTATTGAAATCAGGTTTTAATTGCTCCAATTCCAAAGAAAGTTGAATTACGTTTGTTGCCTAGTACAGACGAACGAATTCGTAGAACAAAAAGACGATATTAATCTTATCGAGTACCCAGATTCGACGGAATAATAAATAAAAATCAGAAATTCTTACAGCAACCCTATTTAAAGATGAGTTGCAACAAAGAAAATTTGTTGTTGAAGTTAGCCGTTATGAAAAGCTTTTGTTCTCCGTTCTACAGTAGATGAAACAAAAGAGGTCAACAAAAATCAGGAAGGAGTTTTTAATCCCTCTCCTATTCCGTCTCTCCTTCCATGCCCCTTATCATGCTGCAGGATAGTAATCAACTATTAAAAATAGCAAAATTTTATGCAATAACCAATAATTTATTATTTTTTTTATTTAGTTTCCGCACCTCTCCCTATCGGGTGAATCTTTTCCAACCCCCTATACTCCCCTTCCGTCGCAGGTTACTAAAGCTAACCTAAATTACTAACACTACCATTTGCATTTGCACTTTTCCCTTAAAAAATACCATAATTTTATTTATTTACCTAATTTTCTGAAATTGTTTTGGTCTTTATTGGCATATTATACTGGAAACCCTAAGAATATAATAAAATCAAAAAAAAAAGTAAAATTTATTTACTAAGACGTATAATTAAGTATTTATAAGCCAACTGATTTCATAAAACAGTCGTAATTAGATATTAACTATTTTTTTCTGATATTTCCAGAATTTTATTTTAAATAGGTATCGTATTCGTATTGTTATAAGTTATAACAATCGTTAATAATGAATAATTTATTGTGGTTTTTAACACCTTTTGTGTATTCATGTAACAACCATAAACATGTAATGTAGTAAAAAATAATATTACAATTTTCAGAAACGACTTGATAGCAATGAAGTTCCCGAAATTGAAAAATAAATAAATAAAAGTGTAACGAAACACTCGATATTGATTCACACATTTTTTGAGCTTATAAGGGGGGAGGGGGAGTAATATGCGTATGTTGTTTACCTGAAACTACAGTAAACACTTACAAAAAAAAATAATAAGGGGACACAGGCTTGGGAATATGGAGATGGAATAAAAAGTGGCAGATAAGAGATCATCAAGGAGAAAGAGGTGAGGTAGCAGGTGCCTAAATTCTATTGGCTACCCGTACTGCACATGCGTAGTACGTCAACTGGGAACTGACCACTTTGGTCACGACGTTTGGTGTTTAAAATTCTAACTATAATAAGGTTGTATTTGCGTTCTATTAACACGTTACTGATTTAGAATTTGAGTATTCTGGCTTGGTTTCAATAGTTTAATGTTTTTACAAAAAAAATGTCACAAACTGATCTTGCACTGCATGTTTGGTAAAATTTAAAAAAAGTTCTATCTCTTGTAAACTGTTAAATTAAAAAATTACGCATCGCTTTTGCAAACTGTAGTTACCTAAATTGAAAATCTGCGCATTTTTTTACTATATTACCAAAAAAAAAATACCCAGTAATGGAAACGTTTATTTTCGATGGAAACATAGCCTTGTCGATTGCACTGTACATATCTATGCTGTTAAGGGGAGTAATAGTAAATCAAATAAAAGCTTACATTCATACTTTGCCAAAGTCTGATAAGTGTTGTAAAATAAAAAATTTATTTGGAAATTTTGAAAAATTAGTCAGATTAAAAGCAATGGGGTTGGTTTTAAATCCATCATAGGCTGTCCACCACTTTAAGACATTAATGTGAATTAACTTTTACCGCTATAGATAACCTCAAAATTAATGAGACAAAAATTCTTGCTGCTGTCATCTCTCGTAGCTTAGGAATGGTGCGTAAAACCAGAGACTCGGATTCGATTCCCGGCGAGGGTGTGACTGCAGTAATAATTTTTTCTCATTAATTTGAGGTCATTTGTAGTGGTAAAAAGTTAATCCACTTTAATGTATTGAAATTAACCCCACAAAAATTCTTCTAAATTTTATGTTTGTTTATTGTTTTAAAATGTCAAAAGTTGAGAAGAAATAAGGGTACCTTTTGATTTAAATTAATTTTAAAATTTATTACGACCACAGGCGAAACTAGTTCACATTAAATTCAGTCGAGTTCTTACATGTTTTTTGTTAATTCATGCTAAAAGATGTGATGGATTTTATTTTAGGCAAATGATCAGTTTTTATATTAAAATCTACAGTTTCTATATGTTTTATCATTTTCGTGGAAGCTGTTTAACCTCCTCAATGGAAGACAAACATTTTATACGTAAACTAACTAGTTTGCTTCTATGTAAAAGCAATAATTAATATTTTATAATGTACTTACCCAAAAAAAAAAAGAAATGAAAAGACGTAGTAACAACAAACAGCTCACACATTAATATTCTGCGAGCTTCGACAGACTTGTTTCAGCGATGCCGATTGATCTTCTAAACTTCTCTTTAAATTTGCTATAGTATTTAATAAAACTTGTTGACGAAGATTTTCGCCGCTATTGTTTACATCTAACCCTGATCTGTTACAAATGTAAGGCTTGTTTAAATCTGAAAAAAAAAATGGTGTCAGTACGTACTTATTAATGTTGCAACAGACCTGTGCTTCCGCAATTGCGGAAGTTCCGCATACATCTGGTTCCGCATTTTTATAACGGGAACTTCAAACAAAATCTTATTTCTCATCTTTTTGAAAATCAATAAATTGGAACGATAAAACAAGTCGTAAAAATTTATTATGTTTATATGTTGACTTAAAAATGTAGTGATGAATTACAAAGATAGAAGAGTGATACTTAGTTTGTATAAAGAGCAACAAGCAGTTATACAGCTGGGGATGCAACGTAGAGAAGTAAATATTAGGAAGGGAGTAAGACAGGGATGCACACTGTCACCGCTACTTTTCAATCTATACATCGAAGACGCCATCAACATCATTAAAGACAGTACAACTGTAGGGATAGATGTGCAAGGGCAAAAGAATAGTATGCTTAGATTTGCAGATGATATAGCAGTATTAGCATCTAGCAAGGAGGACCTAGAGATAGCTTTAAATAAAATGGAAGCGGTACTGACAGATCAGTACTGTATGAAAATAAATAAAAGTAAAACTAAAATACTGATATGCAAGGGAAGAAAAAGTAGGGAAAGAGCGAATATAAAGATAGGAGACGAAAAATTAGAAGAAGTGGCTGATTTTAGATACCTAGGAAGTCAGATAAGTGAGGATGGAAGGAGTAGTAGGGATATAAAGCAGAGGATAGCGCAGGGTCGTGTCGCCTTTAATAAAAAGAAGTCACTTCTATGCTCGCGAACGGTTAATTTAGAAATTCGAAAAAGGTTGTTAAAGGTGTATGTTTGGAGCACGGCGTTGTACGGGTGCGAAACATGGACAGTGGGAGCGGCGGAAAAGAAAAGGTTAGAAGCGTTCGAAATGTGGTGTTATAGGCGGATGATGAGGATATCGTGGGTAGAAAAGGTTAGAAATGAAGAGGTATTGGAAAGAATAGGAGAACAGAGGACTCTATGGAAGACAATAAAAAATAGGCGAGATAGGTTGGTAGGACACCTTCTCAGGCATGAAGGTCTAGTCAGAGACATATTAGAGGCAGAAACAGGAGTTAGGAGGGGTAGACGTAGGCCTAGATTAGATTACTCTTCGCAAATAGTTAAGGATGTGGGCTGTTCTAGTTTAAGGGAAATGCGAAATTTAGCTCAGGATAGGAAAGAGTGGAGGTACGTGTCCAACCAGTCTTAGGACTGATGACCTTATGATGATGATGATGATGATATGTTGATTGAATTTGGCCGTTTTCAAAACACAATTTAACTGGAATTGCTCGTTGATATTAACGCTAAAAGCAAAATTTGTAACAAAATATTCTCGAAAAGGGCTCACGACTACTGCACTAAAGAATGACCTAAGATTATTACACTTCCGCATCTGCTTCCGCAAAAATTTACTATTTACTTCTGATTCCGTTATGACACTTGAAAACAGTGTTTTTGAGTAGGCACGTATTTAAATAATATCACAGCGGCGACCACCGGGACCAGGGTCACCAATCGCGTTGAATTTTTTTCGGTAACTGTGTGCGCGCGCAACTGCATTCGAAAATTTTGCTCTCAACGCGCCAAAAGAAGCATAACCTTGGGTTCAGAAAATAATTTAACGAACGTACCTGGATTTAATTGTCCCTCCTTATAATTATAGTGGACAAATATTTTGTTGTCAGTGAAATAGTTTTTCCTTTTAACTGGCTCGCTTTGCGGGCACACGAAGTCTTTTCTGGATAAAACATGATTCCTTTTAGGCCTTTTCTCGTTCTCGTCGTCGGAAGAGGAACTTCCGCGTCTGACAGTTAAACTTTTGCTGTTCTTTTTACGAAACTTCGGACTTTTTCTGGACAACTTGGGTGAAAGAAGTTTTTTCTTTACTATCGTATTTTGTTGGTAATTGGCCATTTCTAAAGGCGAGTGTCTAATTTCGATCTCCCTCTTCATTAAATGACGCGAATTGCTACTGGCAAAATTAACTTTCTTAGGACTACACACGGTATTATTAAACACGTTGGACGGAATGTTAGACAAATGAAGATTTGCCGTGTCTTCAATCAGTCTATTCCTCAAATAACCATCGGATTTAATAGGAGATTCCCCGTTTCGTAACATTTCTACCCTTTTGTTTGTTGGGGTTGGAAGTCTTCTTGGGGAGATACCGTTAGTTTTCATAGTCATTAAAATGTGTTCAGCTTCCACTATAAGTTCTTTGTATTTTTTCTCCGCTTCTATATCGCGTTTATCTATGAGACTTATGGTTTCAGTGTAGCTAACGGAATTGGAGCGCTTTTTCTGTTGCTCTTCTTGAAGATATTTAGTTGTTAGCCGTTTAGTTTTTCTAATCGAAATAGGTGTCGTGCCGGCACTTCTGGATCCGTTTTTAACGGCCCGTTGTTCAGTATCGGGTCTATTGTGGATTGGTTCGGGATGTCTAGGCCGTTTCTTAAAAGAATTTGATCTCTTACGTTTTTCGAAATTGGAGTTTTTACTATCAGTCTTTTGAGATCTACGCGTGGTCCTTCGACGCGAACTCTGCCTAATATGACCTTCATAATTGAAATATACGCAGTGTCCAGTGTTTTTGATTTCCTTATCTAAATGGCCAAATTCTTTTAGAGAACCATTGTCAATGAAGTCGAATTCTCTTTCCGTCGCTTCACCTTCATCGCCACCGTCTTGTCCCGTGTCAATGTCAGTTTCACAATCAGTCGGATCGCTGTCGCTTAATATATCCGTTTCTTTCTCGTAAACGTAACTTTCGTCGTACTTGCCCATCATTTCGTTTAGAGTACAATCTTCTTCGTCATCTTCGTCACTTTCCATGTCTAACCGAGGATTCATTTGAAGCAGATTCGAGTCCCAAGGGTTGTTCTCGTCGCTCAGAGACGAACACGATGAAGAAGACAACGACTCGCCCTGAACTGAAGTTCCATGCTTTGAGGGATTTTTCTGATTTTGAAACGCCATTATACGAGGGTTAGAGCTAAAAACATGACTTTTATACATACAAACATAGTTTTGTATAAGAGATAAATATCATACGAGTTATTTAAAAGAGGTGACGTGAATGGCTCTTGTCGCGAAGAATGAAGAGTAATACTACTTGCTCCTGGACTTAGGGAGTTCCCCGGTAGCCATGGATTTGTCCGAATCCTATTTCTTTGTCTCGGAGACATTATACTAGAAGTGACTATAGTTTCTGGAAGTCTTGTAGAAGGTGGAGAAGATATGGGAGTGGGTATACCCTTGTGCAATGGCAAATTATTCTGGTTCAACGAATTTAAATTAGGCTCTATCGAATTACTGACCGATTTTTTTTGTCTTACTTCGTCATCTTTCTAAAAATTAAGGAAGAATGCTTGAATTAATACTTCTTCCATTTATTGTAAAAGTGTGTGAATAACTTCTAAGTTCTATAACGGTTTTCTTTTTTGTTTTAAACAAAATAATATCGACCTAATTGTAGCATCTGGTTTACCAGCCAAATGTTTCGCAGCTTGCGAAGCCAACAACCTTAAAAGACTAACTAGCATTGTGCGCCGGAAATTTTTACTAAACACATATAAAAATGTTTATACAGAATTCGCGTTACTGCGATGCTCTCATGTTTCTCTTTATGTATATTTTTGAAGACTTACCTTATTAATTTTGCTACTGCTTGGATACGGGGACATAGGCAGTTGTTCTTTCTTTACAACGGTACAATTTCCATTAGTTTGTGCATTATTATTGATTAATCTGTAGCCTGGACAAGACTCTCCATCTCTGAAGTACTTTGTACCTTCAAGAGTTAGTTATTACATCTATAAATACATCTATATATACGTAATAAAATTGAAATGTTTGTAGCATCGCAGTTAATGCCTTTTTATAAGCTTGAATTGTTATTTGTAAACTACTAAGACAAAAACCACCCTTAAAAATAATGTCTGTACGGGCTAATCTTCGAAACGGCTGAACCGATTTCGATTGGACTTTACAGACATAAAGAAAATGTTGTCAGGAATAACATAGACTACATTTTGTCTGTCTGTCTGTCGATGTATCTGTCTATTACCAAAGGCTAATAAATTGAAACAACTGGACTGACTTTTATGAGACGTTATTATATAAACATGAAGAGGATGTGATTAACAGTACTGTCCTTAAGAGGGGCGGGGTTATTTTTTAATTAATAAACATGAAATAATATTGAAAATTATATACTTGCACATTCTAAAACCAAAAAATTATGACTAAGGTAATTATAATTATCGAATAAATTGTAAAATTTGTTGAATATGAAAAATTTTCTGTGCCTTTTTGAATTCTCTATGATTCCAGATTTTTCCAACGTTGTAAAATTTGATCATTTTATTTACCGTATATTTTTAAATTTTATATTATAAGTTAGGTGTAAAAATGATAGACGGTGGTAATATCTTATTAAAATCCATTTAAAAAAATGTTTACTTTTTTTTCCTTAAAGATAGAAGCATCTTCATGGTGAAATGACGAGTTGGAGAGACAAGTTGTCTGTAGCCCTATATTTTAGTAGTTTTTACTGTAGAAAACCTTTAATGGACTTAAGTTTTTCAACAATTCCACTGAAAAATTATCTAATAAAGCGCCCAATAAACCCATGATGATGTCAACTTGGGGGCAGTTACGGTTTTCTTGTCAATTTTTATTTTTCGAATAAAATTATTAGACATTTATTTTAGAACAATTTGAAACTCTTTCTGTCTGTACGATATAATCTTCGAAACGGCTAAACTGATTTCGATGAGACTACATGCATACACGAAGACAATCTTTTGGTAGTAATCTACGTTACTTTTTGTTTGTCTGTCAGTTTGTTTGTATGTTTTAGGGGTTAGTTGTCGAAAAGTCTATACCGATTTCGATGAAATTTCTATTTTCACGCGAACGAAGTCGAGTGTAAAAGTTAGTGTAAAATAGAAAGTATACTTTGTAATCTTTGTATTTGTTATTATAAAAAGAAAAAGTAATACAGTAATTAACGCTTTCAAACCCCATTATGAAGCCGTTTAATAAAGATAGGATACGTTGATAAATTACAAAAATAAACTTAGTTGTTTCAATAGATAAGAAACTGTCGTTGTTATCAACAGCACCTGTAGAAAAATATAAACTATATAGTTTAAACATAACAACTTTTTTAGTATCAAAGCAACCTATTGAAAATTAAGTAAACTATTAGTCAAACTATTGCACACGGATTTTATTTTATGGTAACACAGTTGAACTATTCCAAATATTTCTACATTTGAAAGCAGTTGTTTATTTACCTGTTCTAATGTTTACGTAATACTCTGGGGGAGCACCAGGTGAAGTTCCATCTGTAGAATAACCGGTGGAGTAAGCAGATTCAGGAGAAGACAAATTAGTACCAGAATATCGGCATTCGCTACCAATTATCGTTTTTCTCACCGCAACATCTTGCTACGCAAAAAAAAACGCAATTCTGTGCATTTACATATAATAAATTATTGTATATAAACAGAACTAAAGCAATCCTTAAATTTAAATTATACAACCTTTGCATTGTTACTAAAGTACGAAGGTGTAGAAGGGCCAAACATAATCCTTTTTTTTTAATTTCGACTTGTAACTCGAAATTTCGATCTACAACTTGAAATTCCGAGTTGAATATTGCTTTACTCATCGACTAAGAACATAGGCTTTCGCTGCCGGATTCAATGGTACCGTAGAATTATGATTCGGGCTGAAAGGTCGTTGTCTAAATAAACTGTTAGGTCCAGACGTTTCGTTGGGAACTGTGGTTGGAATATTTAGCGCCCACGTTATCAATGCAATTACTGACGAAACGTCTGGACCTAACAGTTTATTTAGACAACGACCTTTCAGCCTGAATCATAATTTTAACTCATCATCATAAGGTCGTCAGTCCTAAGACTGGTTGGACACGCACCTCAACTTCTTCCTATCCTGAGCTAATCTTCGCATTTCCTTAAAGTAGAACATCCCACATGCTTAACTGTTTGTGAACAGTAATCTAATCTAATCTAATATGTCTTTGACTAGACCTTTATGCCTCAGAAGGTGTCCTACCAACCTATGTCGACTATTTCTTATTAGCTTTCATAGAGTCCTCTGTTCTCCTAATCTGAGCTAATCTTCGCATTTCCTTAAAGTAGAACATCCCACATGCTTAACTGTTTGTGAACAGTAATCTAATCTAATCTAATATGTCTTTGACTAGACCTTTATGCCTCAGAAGGTGTCCTACCAACCTATGTCGACTATTTCTTATTAGCTTTCATAGAGTCCTCTGTTCTCCTAATCTGAGCTAATCTTCGCATTTCTCCAGAACTAGAACAACCCACATTCTTAACTTTCTAATCTAATGTAGGTCTACCTCTACTCCTCCTAACTCCTGTTTCTGCCTCTAACATGTCTCTGATTAGACCTACATGCCTGAGAAGGTGTCCTACCAATCTATCTCGCCTATTCTTTCTAATACCTCTTCATTTCTAACCTTTTCTATCCACGTTATCCTCATCATTCGCCTGTAACACCACATTTCGAACGCTTCTAACCTTTTCTTTTCCGTCGCGCTCCAAACATACACTTTTAAAAATCTTTTTCGAACGTTTCTAAATTAACCGTTCTCGAGCATAGAAATGACTTCTTTTTATTGAAGACGACTCGACCCTACGCTATTCCCTGCTTTATATTTATACTACTCCTTCCATCCTGACTTATCTTACTTCCTAGATACCTAAAATCAGTCACTTCTTTCTAATTTTTCGACTCTTATCTTTATATTCGCTCATTCCCTAATTTTTCTTCCCTTGTTTTACTTTTATTTATTTGTATACAACACTGTTTTGTCAATACCGCTTCTATTTTATTTAAAGTTATCTCTAACTCTTCTTTGCTAGATGTTAATACTGCTATATCATCTGCAAATCTAAGCATACTAATCTTTTACCCCTGTACATGTATCCCTACAGTTGTACTGTCTTTAATGATGTTGATCGCGTCTTCGATGTATAGATTAAAAAGTAGCGGTGGCAGTGTGCATCCTTGTCTGACTCCTTTATTAATATCTACTTCTCTACGTTGCAGCCCAGCTCTAAAACTGCCTGTTGCTGTTTATACAAACTAAGGATCACTTTTCTATCCTTGTAACTCATCCTTACATTTTTAAGTATATTTAACATCTTGTCCCATTTAACATTGTGTTGTAAAATTAATGTAAAATATTTGTAAATAGGTCAGGACCGGAGCAAAGGAACTTTGGTTGAAATATTTAGCGCCCACGTTATCAATGCAATTACTGACGAAACGTCTAGACCTAACAGTTTATTTAGACAACGACCTTTCAGCCTGAATCATAATTTTAACTCATCATCATAAGGTCGTCAGTCCTAAGACTGATTGGACACGCACCTCAACTTCTTCCTATCCTGAGCTAATCTTCGCATTTCCCTAAAACTAGAACATCCCACATGCCTAACTATTTGTGAACAGTAATCTAATCTAATCTAATCTAATATGTCTTTGACTAGACCTTTATGCCTCAGAAGGTGTCCTACCAACCTAAGTCGACTATTTCTTATTAGCTTCCATAGAGTCCTCTGTTCTCCTATTCTTTCTAATACCTCTTCATTTCTAACCTTTTCTATCCACGGTATTCTCATCATTCGCCTGTGACACGACCTTTCGAACGATTCTAACCTTTTCTTTTCCGCCGCATTCACCGTCCATGTTTCGCACCTGTACAGCGCCCCACTCCAACCGTACATCTTTAACAACCGTTTTCGAATTTCTAAATTAACCGCTCGCGAGTATAGAAGTGACTTCTTTTTATTGAAGGCGCCTCGACCCTGCGCTATCCTCTGCTTTAAATCGCTACTACT
Source organism: Agrilus planipennis (assembly GCF_000699045.2). NCBI lineage: Eukaryota > Metazoa > Arthropoda > Insecta > Coleoptera > Buprestidae > Agrilus > Agrilus planipennis. Next base: position 86,602 of record NW_020438886.1, read on the forward strand.
CCTTCCGTCGTGGTTTATCTGACTTCCTATATACTTAAAATCAGTCACTTCTTCTAATTTTTCGTCTCCTATTTTTATATTCGCTCTTTCCCTATTTTTTCTTCGCTTGCAAACCAGTATTTTTGTTTTACTTTTATTTATTTTCATACAATACTGTTTTGTCAATACCGCTTCCATTTTATTTAAAGCTGTTACTGTTCGCAAATAGTTAAGGATATGGGTTGTTCTAGTTTTAGGGAAATGCGAGGATTAGCTCAGAATAAGAAGGAGTGAAGGTGCGTATCCAACCAGGACTGGCGACCTTATGATGATGATGAAAACTTGAATCATTTTTAACACTACCCTTCAATAAAATAAAGCATAAATAAATATTTTATGATCAACTCACTACTGTATTTTCATTTTCGGGAAATCTTGAATTGCAAACAGTATCGATATGTGTGACATACACTGCAGAAGCGTTTGGATAGCCATTTTTTGAATTTTTTTCTTTACGTTGTTGCTTTTTTTTAGGCCTCACTGCTTCCATCCATGAGCGTAATTTATTTCCAAACATCGTTACCTACAATTATTATTGTCCTTTGGAAGAACAGAACATAAAAAGGGACCACAAACAATGCCTCATGCCTCATGCTCATAACACAGAAATATGGTAATTTAAAATTGTAGAAGCACTTTTTGTATGCTGAAAGGTTCTTAAAGGTTTTATTATCCATAACGATTGCAGTACGTGTAATTCCTTTTTAATTAAACAACGGCTGCAATTAAACGCATGCGAAGGTGATTTTAAGCCCCTACGCCCTTCAAATTATCATGAAAAGGAAAAGCTGCATTTAACTTTAATCTCGTGAAACACTTGCACGAGAGAATTAATAACCCCTGAGTTAGGTCCCTTCAACTTTTGCTTTCCTTTTTCGTTCTGTTTTAAATGCGAAGCGTAAAATGCAAACTCCGTAATTGATAATAATGGATTACAAAACGGCCCTAATAAAATAGATAATACTGCTTAAATTATTTAATGTCACAAATAAAGCAATACTTTGTACTAAAAGTAAATTTTAGAAAATTCTTTGGATTATTTGTTATCAAGGAAGATGATTTATTTTTAGCACTATTAAAAATAGTTACTGAATTGGGCTAAAATAATTAAATAAGTGTGTAGATTTCAAAAAATCTGTAAACGTTTTGATTTTAACGTTGATTTGTACAATTTCAAATAAAAAAGTGTGGAAATTCTACAAATCATAATAGACAAATATCTATAACGTACATATATTTCTTAAATAGATCATCACCTTTTTTTAATAAATGAATTAAGTATTAACAAAACGAATCTTCCACTTCTTGTAAAATATACGAATGCGTTATTTAATACATTTAATTACATAGCAGCGGCTATTGATGTGATTCCCCCTAGCTTAGCTTACACTAAACTCGAAATATTCCCATTATTCCCTGGTACATATTCTGAAGGATATTGGAGAGATTATGGAAAAAGGGGTGGTTTAAAAGTAATAAAAACGGTGATTATAGTTAAATAAATAATTTATTTTATACATAGTCTCCTAACAAGTTAGTACAGTTAGTTCATCTTTTTCCTAAACTCACGATTCTCTTAGAAAAAAAAAATTGTCTTGACCCTCCCAAAACGCTTCAACAGCGGCCATCACGACACTATCGTCTTCCAACTTCTTACCTCTGAGATGTTCCTTGAGTCGAGGAAAGAGGGAGAAGTCACTGGGAGCTAGATCTGGCGAATAGGGCGAATGGAGCAGTTCGTTCCCGTTTATTGAATAGCAGCCATCACAACTGCTGCTTTCTGAGCTGGTTCATTGCCCTGGCGAAACAGCACTCCAGTTCGAAGTTTGATGCGTCATTTTCCCTTAATGGTCTCCCGTAATCTTTTGCGTAGTAACAGCCCGAAATAATGCCTCTCAATTCCAAATGTTCCGCCATAATTATTCCTTCAGCGTCCCAAAAACCGGACGTTATAACCTTTCACGCTGACACTTAAGACTAGGAACTTCTTCGGCATCGGTGAGAAGGCTCACATCCAAGTCATCGATTATTTTTTGGTTTCAGAATCAAAATGGTGGAATCAGGTCTCGTCCATGATCATGTGATAAAAATTTTTCTTGATCTGCTTTCGTTTTTTCTTTTGTTCGTCAGTTAGCATCTTTGGTACGGAACGCGAATAGACCTTTTTCATATTCAGTTCGTTTCCAAGAATTCTTTAAACGCTGTCATATGAGGTCCTGGTGACCTCAACTACATCCTTGTTGGTTACTCACTTCTATCTGCCACACAACATCTTCGACTTTTCGACGTTATCTTCGGTGGGGGACGTGGATAGACGTCCTTCGCGATGTTTATGGGTGTCCTGTCCAGCTTAAACTCCATAGCCCAGCGTGTAACTATGGAATATGGATGAATCGGGTCCCTCTAAAGAGTCGCTATGTAAGTCTTTCGTAGACAGTTTTTTCAAAAACAGGAACTTGATGAGAGCTTCGAACATAGTTTAGTTTACTTCAGTCCCTGAAGAAGGTAACTTTGTTACCGAAAAGTGCTTCGGACAACTACAGTGTCGTGTTTTGGCGTTGGGGTTTTGAGCTATTCTGTTTGTTCTCTGTTTTGATGTTATGTCTTCGACAGTTCGTATTCAAACGAATGTATCTCTCGGGAATCGTGGTCTAGTTGAACGATTTTTTTATTTATGTATATGTATGCAAAATTTTTATTGGATTTTTATGCGGGTTGGAAATAACTGAATATCATTACTTTTGGGTCACCCCCCGTACCTAATTCTATGCTTAGTGTTTCTTCTCCCACGGTATTTTTGAAGATACAAGCCACCACTATTATGTAGTATCTCTAGAACACGCATCTGTGGCTTTAAGTGACGATAATTTTCAGCCGCATTAAACTCAAATATATTTTATCATGTGTAAATAATGGGGATTGAACAAGAATTTTGAACAAAAGCCTACTTCAATTTTCGAACGGGATGCAATACAAGCATTTGCAAAACTAATTTAAGATAAAACAATGTGTTTGAAAGGTTTGAAACATCGCAATTGTCTGATATCAAGCCTAACATTCGCAGACTACAATGGGGGCTGGTTCTAACATGAATAGTTCGAAGAACATTTCTGGGTCAAACGTAGATAACGTTTTCAAAGGATTTTAGCTCTGTCAGGTACATACCTACATACAGTTAATACCTTATCAGTACATAGCATTTTAGGTACGTGATGTAATTTTTTTAAATTAGGTACATATTAAATTACAAATATGGATATCCATAGCACTCAGCACAGAAACTTCCATACAACAGGACCACCTTGTTCAACTATAGGGTTGTTCGGAAAGTCATTTCGTTTTTTCCCGACAGAGGATTTAATTGTATTCTTTTGCACCCAACTTCACATGTAAGCCGTATAATTTTTATATGCTTTGAGAGCTCATATAGCAAGGCTTGTGTGTGAAAAATTCCAATTAATTCTACGCAGTAGTTTTTGGTTGGTGCCCTTTTAAATATGGAGAGCGATAAGCAGCATTTTCGACATATCTTACTGTTTTACTACAGAAAGGGTAAAAATGCTGTTCAAGCCAGAAAGAAATTGACTGATGTGTATGGAGAAGGTGTGTTGACAGTACGCCAGTGCCAGAACTGGTTCGCTAAATTTCGATCCGGCAATTTTGATGTCGAAGATGCACCACGTTCGGGAAGGCCGGTTGAAGCTGATAAAGACGCGATAAAGGCATTAGTTGATGTGAACCGGCGAATAACAACACGTGAGATCGGATTGAGGTTAAATTTATCAAATTCAACAGTTTATGACCACTTGAAAGGCCTGGGATTATCCTCGAAGCTCGATGTATGGGTTCCCCATGTTCTCACAGAGAGAAATCTGTGTCGCCGCATTGACGTCTGCGATTCGCTTCTCAAACGTCACGAAAATGATCCGTTTTTGAAGCGCATCATCACTGGGGACGAAAAATGGGTTGTATACAACAACGTCAAACGCAAGAGGTCATGGAGCAAAAAAGATGAACCGGCTCAAACCATTTCCAAAGCCGATATTCACCAAAAAAAGGTGATGCTGTCTGTTTGGTGGGATTTTAAAGGAATCGTTTTTTTTGAGCTTTTACCGGATAACACAACGATTAATTCGGAAGTCTACTGTCATCAGCTGGACAAACTGAATGATGCACTTCAACAGAAAAGGTCAGAACTAATCAACAGGAAAGGTGTAGTGTTTCACCAAGACAACGCGAGACCTCACACAAGTTTGGTCACTCGCCAAAAGCTTTTACAGCTTGAATGGGATACAATGCTACACCCACCATATTCTCCAGACCTGGCACCATCGGATTATTATTTGTTCCGGTCACTCCAAAATTTTTTAGACGGTAAAACCTTCACCTCAAATGAGGAGGTCAAAAACCTCCTCGATCAGTTTTTTGCCAGCAAAGACCAAAAATTTTATGAGCGTGGAATTATGCTACTACCAGAAAGATGGCAAAAGGTGTTGGACCAGAACGGTCAATATATAATTTAATAAAGTATTTGTTTATTATACGAAAACTGTCTTTCATTTCCACAAAAAAAAACGAAATGACTTTCCGAACAACCCTATATTTTAACAGTTGGGCGAAATTGACGATTTAAAAATCATTAGCGGGCACGGTTATTATTGACGCATTGACTGTATTTCCTATTTTTGTTACCTAAAGTCTTTTTTTGTGAAACAAAGAAATCAACACTTTGAAATTTAATCGTCGTTTATTAAAATAATAAAATAAACAGCAACTACTGTCACATGGAGAAACAGAATTTAATGTAACAAAAATATAAGTCCAAATAATTGGTACAATAAGTGTGATTTCTGGCATTGTTTCTATTTTAACAATTTTCCTATGCTTGCCGTCAGGTCATACGTTGACAGTAAGAACAAATCAAATGTATATTACTCAGTTCGAGATGCGCGATATTTATTTTTTACAAAATTAAGATTTGAAAACCTTTTCTCAAATATGTATTGATCCATAACTACTTAAAAATTGAAAGGATAGATCTTCCTTTGGCAACAATTTCCAAAAATCATCTCCAAATTCTTCTGAGGAAGTTGGTGACTTTTAAGATATTTTTTGAAAAAACGTTTTTTAGTGTAGAATAAATACGTAGTTCACTAAGTTCCAAATGGATATTGGCAGGATAACTGACCATTTCAGTCAAGCTAGTCGTGAAAGGATTTACAAAAATTTGTAAATTTTGTTTTGTACTTTTAAAGTCCCGAAATTTGCTCTCAAACGAATGTAATAAGCACCTAATTTTAATTTCGTAATAGTTTACAGTTTATGGTGACAAAATTGAATTTTTGTTTCAAATTGGCGACAATTTTGAAACTGGTTCACGCGGGACATTTACAAGTAATTCGCGGGCGGGCTTGGGGTTGGGAAACCTTGCCCTAGACCCCTAGAGCATTATCATGAATATTATAATCATACTAGTGGATGTGTTCGCCACTTAGCGAAACAATGTTAGAAAGTCAAAAATTCTTTTGGATTGTTACGAATTGTTTCAACTATTAAATTTTTCTTCATGAAATACAATACGAACAAATGCTTAAATATAAAAAAATCACACCAGCCCGGTATTCATAAATTATAGATAATAAATTAAAAAATAGAAACAACAACAGAAATTGTAAAGCTTTTTAAAATTGGGATTTTGTTGTCCCACCCCCCTACCCAATATCTGGTAAAATTCTTTGAGAATGGTACAATAGCAAAGGCATTGTTTATGTTGTGAAATAAGATAATTGTTTTTTGTATAAATTTTAAATAGCTACATGTACCTACTTGCTGTAAATGTACCTAAATTAATTAGTAAAGTAAAATTAAATTACAACGTACATGTTATACAAGTTTGTTTTTCTGTTATCCTTCAAGAGTGTAATGTTTCACGCCACTCTAAAAGGCCGCAAAGATCTAATTTCCGTTTACTTTAGGGTTGTTTTTAAATATTTGTTGTAAGTCCTGAAGGGGTCCTTAATATTCCAGGCAGGGATGCAACATACATTTATTTTGTTCCCCTGATAACTTTCCTCTGCTGCTAGATAAATTTCCCTTGAGTATTTCAGCACTACAGCCTTGAAACAGTTGAGGACATTTTTCGTGGAAACGTGTAATATTTAGGCACAAGCGAAAATATAAAATAATAATTCGACGTTAACTGTGCGACTCTGAGAGGCGAGAATGAATCAATAAATTCATCAAACTGTTGTAAGCAACATTTAATTACAGTTGATAGTGCATACTAATTATGGAAATTGGGAATAATTTGCTATCGATCACAAAAGACTATTACCGAGCACTAATGAACAATAGATTAATTTAGCTGGACATTGATAGTACTGCATCATTAAATAAAATCAAGACATTATCAGTCCACTCGTAAATGTTGTACCTCTGTGAAGCAGGCAACAAACTACATAAAATGAATTTCGAAAATGACAAATTTGGGGGCCAATTTAGTGTCAAGGAGCCCATAAAAAAACATTTATGTAGGAATGTAGGTATCATGTTAATAGAGATAAATAAACGAACTGTAGATTCAATTAAATTTCAAATTAGAACAATCTAAACTAACCATAAAATTTCTTTGTCGTTTTAATATTATGCGCCTCTTGAAGGTTAGGTTGGGTTAGTTTAGATTATCCTGATTTGAACTTTAATCTTACAGTTCATTTATGTATATTTATTGTTCTATATGTATATACAAATCTCCGTACGGGGCACATAGTTTTTTTAGAATCCCTAATTTTTGATCTTATCACCAAATTAGCCCCTAAAAAACATAGTTTCGGCATTCTGGTCACATTGTTGTGCCCTTCACGTAACCGAATTTTGTCAAGAAATCAAGAACAGTTTGAGATTGAGCCAGAAATTGTTTTAAATTAACAAATGAAACAGAAATATATATTGTTTCATTCATAACTCTTCTACAGCTAATAGTAAACTAAAATTTCGAAAGCTAAATCACACACAGAGGCGTCATTACGTATATAGTAATCATGACAGAATCTAAGCCTCACTGAAGTTTACAACTCGGGTACTAACATCATTAGAAACATTTCTCAGAAATTTCTTGAAAAATGATGTAGCTTTTGCATTTTGAAAAAAGCAACATAAAAACTTGTGAATTGGTACTAGTAATTAATCCTTCGGTTCTTTAAATCATCTTATCATCTGACAATAATTAATCGATGTCTTTTCATAAAGAATGTGACTATATTTGTAACACTTACGATGATATGATACAAAAATGATTGATGCTTCTCTACGAGAAACACTAGAAAAGAGCATCAATATTGAAAGGAAGTGTTTCATCAAATATATACCTACATATTTACTCAGACCCTTCAAATTCATCTTCAATTTCATTATTATTTGCCCTCTGTATACTCTGTTACTGTTCGCAAATAGTTAAGGATATGGGTTGTTCTAGTTTTAGGGAAATGCGAGGATTAGCTCAGAATAAGAAGGAGTGAAGGTGCGTATCCAACCAGGACTGGCGACCTTATGATGATGATGAAAACTTGAATCATTTTTAACACTACCCTTCAATAAAATAAAGCATAAATAAATATTTTATGATCAACTCACTACTGTATTTTCATTTTCGGGAAATCTTGAATTGCAAACAGTATCGATATGTGTGACATACACTGCAGAAGCGTTTGGATAGCCATTTTTTGAATTTTTTTCTTTACGTTGTTGCTTTTTTTTAGGCCTCACTGCTTCCATCCATGAGCGTAATTTATTTCCAAACATCGTTACCTACAATTATTATTGTCCTTTGGAAGAACAGAACATAAAAAGGGACCACAAACAATGCCTCATGCCTCATGCTCATAACACAGAAATATGGTNTCTAAAAAAAAGTTTAAAACCACGTTCAAAACAAAACAACCATGCTGCAACCACATAGATTCCGAATCCAGCTTCTACTCTTAACTTTAACTAGTATTTAAAATTTTAAATTTCGCTTACCCCTTGCTCTTGAAGAAACTGTTAGCAAAAATGAGGTAGGTTTAAATAGAGCTGCTATAAAAATAAAAACTACTATGTATTTTGCAACATACAATTTCTTCACATCATCAAAATTTAGCCTATCCCTCTTTAACAACGCGCAACGACGATCTGGGCCAGCGTCTCGCGTCGCGACGCTGAAGACGCCGACGCACTAATAGTTACCCTCGATCCCCTATTCAAAACCGTACTTACAATTCCATTTGATACATGTGTAAACAACAATACACCTCAGCTTGCGGGATGCCTAAGCTAATAAAATATTCATCTTCATAAAAAATCTAATATGGTTAAACTGAGAATTTAATCATAATACTATGAAATAAAAAATGTATTAATCTTGTTCAATTTTCTTTCTTATTTCTTGAACTTTGTTATCAAACTTTTTTATGAAATATTTTGCACACTCTGTACACATTTTTTAATATTCAATCTTAATGATCTTAATATTATTATTAACGGTTTCTGTCATCTGTGCCTTGAAATCTCTTCTTAATTTTTTGTTTTGTATGTGTTGTGTTTCATATTTTATCTGGATTTCCTTAATTTACGGGTAGTTAAGCATCTTACATTTTTATACGTATAAATTATAAATGAATGGAGTAAGTGCATAATCAGTTCTTATCTCTTATCTTGTTTTTGGTATTGACAATTAGTACATGGTTACAGTCTACAGTGGGGAAAGGCGTACGTAAATACATTTGGTGACAAGCACGTACGTCGTTATCAATAAATAAAGTGATTTTCTAATTAATGGTTATTTTCTTATTAACTACTTATTTAAGATTTACAATTTTACAAGGTAATCAAATTGGTAAATATTTTTTCCTCATAAAAGACATTATTTTGTTGCAGTTCTAGAGAAAAGGCATACTGTAAGTACTCTTTGTTATGAAACAATTGTAATTTAAGCTGTTAAGTTAGTACGTATTAAATTACTCAATGAAAAGCATGAGAGTTCCAACCAGAGCACCACCCCCAGTGCCACAACAACAGCATAATAAATCGTTTTTGGGAAGGTATGTTTATTAATTATTTTTTAAATGTTAGAAATAATTTTATGAGAAAATTCTAGACAGAAAAATGGAGAAAAGAAAAAACCGCCCCCTCGACCACCTCCACCAAATTTTAGTAAAATGAGGAGCAAATCTGCCTGGAATTTAAATCAGCCTTATGAAGAAGTTTCTTTAATAGACCTGAGTCCACCTCGCTCTCCAGCCACATTTATTTCAAACAGAAATCATGCTTTTAGTGGAAGCATTTCTAGCTCATTTAGTAACAGTACAAGCAGCTTAGCATCCAGCAAAAAAAGTTATGAATTGGATAATAATATATGTGATACATGGTCTTTGCAGTCAAACAGGTAGAGAAGCAGTATCTATTATAAATATATGATCTTAAATATATATTTATTACAGTGCCTCACAGTCTCCCATATATTCCCAGCAAACTGAAAAAACTATTAATAAATCAACTGTACAAATGCCAATGCCTACTATAATTCGAGCTCAACCAAGTAAAGTTAGTACAAGTAATAACTTTAGAAAAGTTTTCCCTGGCAGCGAGTCTCCTCCTATGCCAAACATCCCTCCCCCAAGTCCCCCTAAAGAAACTGTTGATGTTAACACACCATATGCTATTGCTTTATATAATTACCCTGCCCCATATGAAGGTGATCTCGAATTAGAGGTATGTTATTCAATTTTTTTTCTTATAATTTAATTATTTATTATGGTGATATGACCTTGGTTGAAATATTTCTTCTCATGGTTTCTTTACAGGTAAATGATATTATTGTTTTACTAAAAAAGGTAAATGATGAATGGTATTATGGCCGTGTAGGTGACAAAGAAGGAATGTTCCCAGCCAATTTTGTTGATGTTCAAGTGCCTATTGAAACTAATGATAATAATGCAACAGCTCTTTATGAATTTATCCCACAGTTACCAGGTGACTTGCCCCTTTATCCAGGTAAAGTTGTTACAGTAATTGGTAGAATTTCCAAAGATTGGTTAATTGGTGAATCTGAGGGACAAAGAGGGCAATTTCCTGTAAATTTTATTGATAAAGTACCTTCAAATATTTGATTTTTAATTTGTATGCATAATTATAAAGTAATTTGTAATTTATTCAATGTGATACACAGGCTGTGCCTGTATGGTGTATATATTTTAACATGTGTGCGTAATATATTTTTATTATTGACTGTTTTTGTTATTGGAAGCAATTATGTTATGTAGTACTAAACGTAAATTTTGTATAAACAATTTAAAGCTTTATTGGTAATTGATATGTTATGCAGTGAAAGCTAAATTACTTTTATTTCACCAAAAAAATGTTTTCAAACAAAAAAATACAGTTTTACCGTTTATTTACGATTTTTTACTTTATAAAAGTCACAGGTAATAAATGTTATAAAATTGAAAACCAAATACTTAAACAAACCAGCTACACATCATTATATTTAATGTGTCTGATTTTCTCTAAATATACTTACAATTTATACATAAAATTGACAAGAGTTATATTACCTACCTAATTAAAAATTATTAATTCACTGTTAACTGAAAAGAAATAAATTTTTATCCTTTTAACAAATAGTCTAGTCAATGATCACATAAGTAAAAAATCTTACTGTCTTAATAAAACTACTTATTACAGTAATAAATTAATAACAAAGAAACCTTTACTCTTAGTCTGGTCTATAAATTGGCAGTTTAGGCAAAAATTCAATTAATATTACGTATTCCATCATTGAAGATGAATCACAACGTTGTTTAGAAAGCCTCCAATGTAACCCTAATTTGTGGTATAAATAACTATTTTCCCATTCTAATAATTTATTTAATGAATGCTGAGTCTGTAACAATGAAAGCAAAAATAAGGTTTAATAATATTATTGGCAATATTTGCCTACCCTTTTACTGAGACAAATTACAGGCCACAAGGAACATCCTAAGGTACAGCAACAACATAAGCATCCACAAAATAGCCATTTAACATTAACAGGAAGGGTTTTTTTAAGAACATTGTTAATTCTAACAACAGTTTCCTTAAATTCTTCAGGAGCAACACGGGATACTAAACCACTTGGAAACTCGGTGCTAAACCTATTGCTTAGTCCAAATCTGAAAAAAAAATTATGAAAGAATTTTAAATACCAAGTCCCGTAATGCATATACACAGTCAAGTTCCCAGCTCCACGAATAACAACAGGATCTGGTATAAGGGTAACACTTGCATGCTCATCGCTTGCATTTTCATCTTCTTCGTAATAAATTGCATCAACACCTTCCATTAGTTTAGAGTAACAAAGAAACGGCAAAAAGGATATAAAAATCCAGTAACAATTTAGTATGTCCACATTTTGTAGAAAAATTAAGGACACCTTTAGATGTAACTACGCAAATATCTGAAAATATCCTTATTTATTTAATTTTAAGTATCTTTTTTAATATGAAACTTTATAAACACAAATGATTTTGAGTGAAAATGTGTTTTTGACATTATTTGTCAAATCTCTCATCCATAGATAATAGATCTACAAAGGGTAAAAAGAAGCGTAGCAAAGTTACCTATGGTTCTTACACTATGGTTCCATCTAGATACGCTATAGTTCTTATTCAGTTATTATTATTTATTGATATGATCATTCCTTGTATATGATCTTCCCTTATAGTACGTTCTTGAAAAAGTAAATGCTATGTTAGGTATCGTTTTCCGTAAGGCAAATTTTAAATTCAGGAATCATACCACTCTAATTACTATTTACTGAATAATATTAATTATTTTATAGTTATTTAAACATTTTCAGTACTAAAGGTGCTATATATAACTGTAGTTTTCTTTTTATTACATTGTATAATATTTTTTTAAGTATATCTACTAATTGTGCTGCACTCTTCCAAAAATACCAGAAAAATCTGCAACTACACAAAAGATGCCTATTTAGTCATAGGATTGCCATAGATAAGCAAAGTTTAAAATGACGGTTTTATTAGAGGTATTATTGATGTTTTCTGATGTTTTCTTTGTTTCAGTTTAATGTAAATTTCATATTGTAGTTATTTACCGTGATTGCATGAAAGATTTGATTTCCATTAAGTATTACTTACATGCAACATTATTAGTGAACTGTGTTCGTGAACCACATCGACTACCTCCCTATAATAATACTTGAAATGGCAAGTACACAATTGCAAGATATCAACAATATTCCTTTAGCTGACGATGATCCTCAAGGTAATTCTCATTTAAATACATACTAAAAAGTGTTAAATGTAATCTTAAACATGGTTTCGCCCCTTGGTAAATGTTTGGTTATTAATAAGTACTTGCTTAATAGATGCTATATTTTATATCATTAATTCTCTTTATTTATTGTATACATTTTGACGATTTACGTGATGAATTCGTTAATTTCAGTTATTATAAACGAAGATCAAGATGTCAGCAATACAGAATCTGAAATACACTCATCAAACATGATTCATGGTAAAAGCATGGACTCTATTCAGTCATCATTCACCAATGATAGTTCAAGCCCTCAGCATAATAGTTTAGACGCAGATATAAGCCCTGATGAACAGGAAGAAAAAGCACGTTTAATTGCCCAAGTACTTGAGCTGCAAAATACACTTGATGATCTTTCTCAGAGAGTGGATAGTGTGAAAGAAGAAAATCTAAAATTAAAATCTGAGAATCAAGTGTTGGGTCAGTATATCGAAAATTTAATGTCAGCTTCTAGTGTTTTTCAATCTACTTCACCAAAAATTAAAAAGAAGTAATTTGTATATCTAAAGCGTTTTTAACTGTTTGTTGTTTATTTGGCTGAGCTCTAGTCAAGAAAGGAAAATTAAAAGCACAATTGAATATACAGAAATGCAATGGTAGGAGCCTCTTCTATCAATAAAAACACTTCACCTTTAAAAAAATACTCATCAGTGTATTTTCCGATTTATTTATTTTTTGCTTACTGCATAAATTATTAAATGTATATGTAAATTTGTTGTTTATTTAATAGGTTACTGTAAACCTATTTAAATTCGTCCGAATACAGTAAAACGATTGCCATTTCAAACCTCAATAACATTCAATATTTAGTTTTTAGGGCTCTTTTACATATTAAGCCTATTTAAATATATATACATATGTATAGTATGTACTGTTGAAGATTTTAATTTTCGCATTTTATTTTTGCTTATTTAATAAAAGCATTCAAAATAAAATTTTAAATTTCACATAGTCTTTAACTTCAAAAAATCTTATTACAATTCTGAACTTATGCTTTTCACCTTGAAGGGTTTTAATTTAAAACAGAATCGTTTTCTTATATTTGTATATTAAATAAGTTATTGCATGAGAGTTGACAATAGAATTAAAAAAATACATAACATTAAAAAACTGTTAGAATGGAGAATTGCAGTACTTTTTCTAATAATAATACAGCAATAGTTGCGATATGAATCTTGGTTAAATGTGAGGTATAGTACTCTGTACATTAAATAAATATTTCTCTATCTGCTTTCATCACAAGTATACGCAAAATTTCTACAGGTATACTGCTATTTGTGATTGTACAAATTTATTAATATCTTACAGCAACACTTATTACATTTTTAGCGCGATATAGAAAGGTAATTTATTTATACAAATAATTATACAGGTACATTGATTAAAAATCTTTTCCAATATGGAAAGATTTTATTTTTCACTGGCACAACGTAAACTCCTTAAATCTAATCAGTCGCATTTTAGTCGTAATAAAAATTATCGGACTTTCTGTGTCCATTATTAAGTCCATGGCTGTTTCTTTTAATTGTTGCAGTGTCGAAATCAAATAATTTATTTGATTTGATCGTCCCACAGTGTGAATTGTTCAAAACTGAATGAGATGAAGATGCACCATGTTGTTTTCTAGTTGATAAGTCTTGTAGTGGTACTGGTATGTAAGGATTTTCTTTTGCACTAATGTAATGAGGGGAACTAGGAACTTTATGTCTCTTTTTCTTTAAGTACATGTAAAATATTATTGTAGGAAAACACGTCAACACTCCAACAACAAAACCAGTTATTATATAAGCTGCTATTATACCACCTCCAATTCCTAATGATGCAGTCTTTAGTTCCGCTTCTTTAACGGTAAACTCTTTATAATGAAACAGAATGGAATTAATCTTTACTCTTTACTATATTACAAGATTGCTTACCATTGGATGAATACTCTGGGACACAAATTCTTGTTTCTTTTTCTGGTCCCTTGCACATATGGGGCCCTGGATTTGAGGTACGACACTTTCTTTTTCGATGTTGTTCATTATTTTCATCACAAACAGACCAAACTGTCCAACTATCCCATCCAAGTAAAGCTGAAATTAAATACAAATAATTAGAGAAGTTTTGTCTTCATTTTACAAAACTCCTCTGTCGTCTATACTTACAAGAACAAGGTGGTTCTTCGCAAGGTTTTTCTTGGACAGTCTCTCCTTCACAATTTTTTCCCAAGCATTCTCGGGAACGCTTCTTAATCCCTAAACCACATGAAACACTACATGGAGACCAGTCAGTCCAGCATCCCCATTCGTCTTTGCAAGAATTGTTAAAACAACGTTTAGTCTGTACTGAAGATCCGTGACAGTGACCTCCTCTACAACGACGATGCCTTGTTTGCACTCCCTCGCCACATTTTACTGAACATTCACCCCATTGACTCCATGCGCTCCACTTTGTCATAGTTTCTAGGCTGTTAAGGGCGCACATACCATCCCTACACACTCTCTCATCCTCTTTGTACAAACTTATTTTTATTTGAGAATGATTTTGCACAGGTGCTTGACAGCTAAATTTAAATCGTTTCTCTACATATTCACCAATGTCGGTGCTTTTATTGGCTAATAACCAAGGAGTCCAAGGACTATGACGCTTTTGTTCGCTGCAAGAATGCATATTGCACGTTTCATATTCTAAATGGCAACCTATACAATCTAATCCACCATTAGATGGTAGAGGATTATCGCATCGTCTTTGTCTTTTTCTAAATCCTCCTCCACATGGTACAGAACATGGTCCCCAGTCTCCCCATTCACTCCATTGGCCGTCCCTTACTTGCGAGACTGGCACAGGGCATGGAGGATTTTCGGCACACAGAACTTCAGCTCTATCTTGACCAACACAAACACGACCACCGTGTGCGGGAGTAGGATTTGAACAAGTCCTTTTTCTAGTTTTCACCGCGATTCCACAAGTTGCAGAACAAGCCGACCAAGCTGACCAAGGAGTCCATCCTCCATGTGCAGTACAATTAATTACCGCAGTTGATTCGCCAACACATTCTGATCCGCCATTTAGCGGAGCAGGGTTGTTACACTGCCTTGTTTGACACATACACGTATCTGGAGATTCTACATTTTCTGAACTTCGTAACTGACAAGGAGTCCAGGCCGACCAACTGCTCCAACCTGAAAAGTGACATGCAAAATTGAATTAAGCTCGGGAAGTAATTAAATAATAGAAAACATACCTCCGTCAACTGGAGCATTGAGGATTGGACATGAGATAATACTCTGATGCCAATGTTTGACTAAAGGCCCTCCATTGGGTACCCCAGTGCAAGCATCTTCTAATTCATTCCACCCACAGTAAGGATCCATAGCGTTCAAACAACTTTCCCTAGACACGTGTCTTCTACAGTGATTTGAAGGTATTTTTAATAAACCCGTATTAGTTCCAGCGTACAAAGAATCAGATTCTTTTAAGTACTGAATACTTAAAATATTTTCTTTGACTACGGGTTGCCAAACTTCCACGACACATGTTTCATGGGTGTTTGGGAGAACAGACAACTTCTTTACAAAACCTTCTGTAGTAGCCACATATAATACATGTAAAGAAGAATGCAATTTAGTTGCTGTAATGTCTACAGTTATGTGTGTAAATCGTTCCAATTCAGATACAAACAAGGGATTTAATGTAGTGGCTTGAACGGCATTATCCATAAGTTGATATTTTGAAACTTCCATGAGATATTTTGTATTGGTAGGTGCACTGCAATCAAAGTTATCCCGATAGGTTGAATAATGTCTATCCCAAGCGTTTCCCGCGTGCTCCTGATACTTAAAAGGCCCTGAAAAGGCCTCATTTATGGCAGTAAGGTTGAAAGCGCAAATGGCTGATCCAGCAATGCTATTTATTGGTGTTGTAAATGTTGCATAAAATAGATTTTCCTCTGGTACAAAGGAAATTCCTTGGATTTCATTAAAATAGAACGGATATTCTCCGTTCAAGGAGCAATTTAGTCTTGCTTTTAAGAAGGTTGTCCAATTGTCCTTTAACATTGACTGACCGCCAACGTCGTTTTTACATACTCTTGCTATTCGAGAATAAATAATCTGAAGCAAACAAAGGTCCGCTTTCAATAAAAAAATGTATTAGAATTTATAAGGAGAGAGCGAAAACTGCAATTATTTAAGGTATCCATCAAAAAATCTACGGGGGCGAAATAGTTATCCGAATGGTTATGCATTATTTATTCATATATTTTATAATAATTCACATGCCTAAACTTTTAAGGTCAAACAACAACTAACAGTTTATTATAAATTATTTATGAAATATGGATGAGATAAAAATCGCTTTTGTTGTTATGCATTAATGAATGTATCAATAAGTGCTAGGCAACTATTTTACATCAGAATAACGTACATTATTAGTACAGTGATCAACCATATCTAATCATAAGTTCACTTGATGGAAACTCGCAGTTCACATTATAAATAAAACTATAAATGTTAATTTCTACAAATTAACGTTTAGTTTTTTTTTTTCAGAGTATATAAGTAATAGTTGACCCTTTAGCATATAATGTCATACCTTTCCACAGTTGATGTATTCTACAGCAGCTTCTTTAAAAACAAAATATACGAATTTGCCACTTTCAAACGATCCTACAAATTGTGGGTCATTGAGCCATAAGCTGTTGTACTGTTTTGTACGGATAATATGTTTTCCACTGCTTTTACAAATGCCTGAGTCGGATCCAAGAAAATCTATAGCACCACCTAGATAATAATCGCCTGTTTCTGATATAAGTGTTGTAGTATTGGCCATAGGATTATGTGGACATCTTGCTATACCATCTGTCCATTCCATAACCGATGATAAGTTATCAATCTAAAGCATTTCATATATTAAGGAAACATAATAAAGAAATGTGTTTCTCAATTTTCACTAGTAAAAAATTTATTATGAAACATTGTTATTATAGTCGTTACCTCTCGCCAAGTACATATCGGTGAAAAGGCATTAGTTCCACAGGTAAATATCCTTTTACCATTAGATAACAACACTTTAACATAGTTGCGGCACTTTTCTTCAGTTTGTCCTTTAGCTAAGCACAATCGAATTTTTTCTTTAGTCGCAGGCCAAGTGACATTTTCTAATAAATGTAGACCCGATAGTGATAGTCGGAATACAGCATCTCTGAAAGAATTAATCAAAACTAATATCTTCTGTTTTCAAAATTTGAAATGCCGTGAAAAACTCGAAAACGGTAAGCGTCATCTAGCGAGTTATTAAAGTGTTAGTGTAAAGCTGCATAGTTGCGATAGAAGGCGCTAGAAAAACCACGTTTTCCATCGTTCATACTGTTTTTTTTCCTGAATTCTATTAATTTAACAAGTACGGGTTTTAAATATTTTTATTAATTATAATTGGGCGTGATTGGCTGAAAGTAATTAGTCAGTTACTCAGTGCAGAAAAATTAAGATCTTAACCACTGAGTACAGCGCATTTCGGCCAGAGCAAACTTACTAAATTCATAACATGATCGGCTTAGTTTATATTGTATATACTTCAAAATTAATAATTTCATAAGAAATATTTAAATATTTAATTACAAGTAAGTACTTATTTCGGTCAAGCATGCCCAATCGTGCGAGGTACTGACAAATAATATGCATTTCGGAAGTCCAGCGTACTATACAGTGCGGAGTACATGTTTACTTTTTAGTCACGTGGTATCACACCTAGTGTTTCCATACTTTATTTGTACCATTTTTCGGCCCTTATGACTAGTACTACTCGTAACTAAATTGCATGTTTTCATCTTAAATGTTTCTTTTGTTTAATTGTGAACGAAAACAAAGAACTTGAGTGATTTTATTACAACTGTGCGTGGAATCATAATGAAAATTTAGGTTACAACTGAACAATGAATAAACAGCAGAGAAACGTAAGTACCTAGTAAGTAATATACTTCTTATTAGAATCGTAAAACTATTTAAAATTGGGTACAACGCCGAATCAATTATATTGACGATTGCTTCGTTGACTGTCTTTTTCCATGTACAAAACACGAATCTTTATAAGATGGAGACATTTTAGATGATTCTCATGTTCGCCGGGCGATTGTGAGATTATTATGATAATTGTCAAAAGGTTATTGATAAACGTTGTGGAAGGTTGGAATAAAAGGACATTAATTCAAATTAAAACACACAAGCGTATACATAAATATATCTGGTCGACTGAAGTACACGTGGTATAGGACACGCTTGCTTATTATTTACTTATTAGTAGTTTAATTTGCTCGTTGATTGCTTTATTGTGTTACACATCAGTATTTTATGTCCGTCTCTTTAATAGGTACCTGCTTCGTGAACGAAGTTGAAGGTTTTATATTGCAAAAATTAATATTAAAAAATGGCAAATCTGCATACTTTTGAATATCTAACGCCTTCAAAAAAAAAAACGGTCTATGTTTCTATTTTCCTCAATTATAATTGGGTAAAGTTTAAAACGCGCCATATATACGTTGTTTATTTAATCCCTGTTATTAACAGTACGATGTAAAAGATAAATTATCCAATCGTGGGTCTTTATATAGACTTCAAAGTACACTAAAATTGCTGTACAAACATATTAAAATGTTCAATTAAAAAGAATTAGATAATATTTTGTGAACTAAAAGGAAAGCTGACAAGAAACTCCTATTTACACAATGTGTACAAAGCTCTAGGCTCCTAGAAAGAAAAAAATTCTAGGATTCACATCAGTGGTGGGGAACTTGTAGCCTCGAGATCGTATGCCGCATGAGGCCTCCGTGAATTCCTTGTGCGGCCTTCATGAAAGCAAGCTAGCCCTTGTATTAATCAATTAATATTTAATTATACAGATCGCAACGATTTGAATATGAAGGGAATTAGGTAAATAACATGCTATCATCGATTGAGCATTACACAGCTAAGACTTTCCATGGTATAGGATTGATTATCTTCCTTCGGCGAGACTGTTTCAATACAACCGCATCACGACTTTGCTGCGTTTACTGAGGATGTCTACCGTAGTTGTTGGCGAAACGTCGAATAAACGATTCAATCGAAGCGAAGGAGAAAAATCGATCGAATATTGAACATTATTCAGACGAATTGCATATAAAAATTATAACTTCAGTCGCATTTATGTATACCTATATATACATATATCAACATATGCGATGTCCTTTATTACTGCCTAATTTATATGTGTACTCCAATGATACAAAAACCGGAGTTTCCCCCAAAATCAACCCCCACAACATATGATTACAATATTAAAATTAAAAAATATTTTTTTTTTTGTAATGCAACTACACATTTATAGTTTTCGGATTTTCCCTTTACATTGCTTCTTGCTTAATTTCATGATTCTAAGTCAACGGAAAATACCCTGCAAGTTTTGATTCCGTTGTGAGTGTCAAAATGGGCATAGACGAGGTGCGCCCCGCGGTCAGTCCCTAAATGAAATTATTTAATCTCCAAAAAGGTTATGGTACCTATAGTTGCGCCCCAATGACAATTTGTGTATAATTAGGTATATTTTGGTATATAACATTATTCTTATAGGGTGCTTTAGATCTGGGCCACTTTCTTGTAAATGCCAATAATAAGTAAAAAAAAAACTCCAAACATGGTTAAAGAATTTATTTAATTAGTTTTTGGCCATTTTATCCTATATAAAACTGGGGTATCTCTATTCAAAGCTGTGTTTAATCGCATGAAAAATAAATTAATCTTTAGGTAGAAGGTAGAACAAAAATATTAAAATTTGTATTTCTTTCTTTAAAAAACATTTGCCTTAATTCGTTTATAAACGGTCGGGAACCGATATCAAAGTGATCGACAATAACGACTGTTCAAAGTCCATTTTTCAGAATATCATCAAATAATTTATCAATTACAATGAATAATTATTTTTAATTTTTCCGATTAAAATAACATCTCTCTGAAGGTAGGTATTTCTTCCACTAACATTTTTGGATGAATGCACATATGCATACAATTACGATTAGAACTGCACGTTCTTAGTTTTTGAATTATTAACAATTTTTATGAGGTCTCATGATAAGAGATACCACATGATATCATTCCTTATTATATTTTATTTATAAATAGATTTAATCGTAAGTACCTCCAAAGTGCATTGCATTACGTGAGCTTTAACACGATGGTTTGACGAAAACAAACGATTTTATTTGTCATTAACTGCAAAAATCCATGCAATAAATATGAGAATTTGTGACGTAGTCGGCGCAAATTCGAATATTTTGAAATGGTTTATTCATTAATTTGGGTTTATAACTATCGGGTTGTTCGGAAAGTCATTTCGTTTTTTCCCGACAGAGGATTTAATTGTATTCTTTTGCACCCAACTTCACATTTAAGCCGTATAATTTTTATATGCTTTGAGAGCTCATATAGCAAGGCTTGTGTGTGAAAAATTCCAATT
>NW_020438886.1:109781-113348 GCF_000699045.2 Agrilus planipennis
ACGATTTTCCTGCTTTTCCATTTTTACGAAAACCACAGAGGCGTCTTGTTCAGCGTGCTGTCAAACCTACACTAGCAAGGAGATCGGGCTGAAACTATAGCTACAAGCTATCCAAGGATGGTACTATAGAATGTCACCTCAAGGTAGGCCTAGTGGCGTCATCTCTTGGTTAGGCCGGAAACTTATCAATCCACCCTCGTATGTAATCGTCTCATAAGACATATGACGTTTGGCAATTAAAATTAATAAAGTGATAAAGGATATTTTAAAAACAATTTATTTTTTAATCAGGAATGTAAGAAATAATGAATTGTAAAAATAAACTTCTGTTTTCGACGTTCAAATATTATTACCATTTGCTTAATTAAGGGAGATATAACAGGTTGCTTTGTATTATTTCGCGAATAACTCGTAGCTTACAAAAATATTCAAATTAAGTACGTTCTCTATGTTTCCGTTTTATTATATTCTTAAGAGCATTTCTAGACAGTTTTTCCCCAAGTCATTTTCCACTTTTTATTCAACTCAAATATATTCCGTTCAGGTAATAAAGTGAGCTTGCCATACGCAATATTTCAACCGAGAAAATGTTTGCGAAGAAAAGTTATTTTTAAAATGGATAAATATAATCGAAATGCATTATTAAATATAGGTTTATTTTTCAAAAAAGAAAAGATGTACCTGAAAAAGTCTACGGAATTTTATGAGGAAATCTGAAATTTAGTTATTTAAGGCAGTCCCATCTGTATCAAAATTATTTAAATAAACGTTTTATATTATGATGACTGGTACTGATTTTAATATACAGTCCAATGAGTTACAAGAAATTAATTTCTGAGTGAAGAATTGCACCTTGATCTTCTTGTACTACTTTCTTTCAAATCAAAGACACAAGACAATTTATATCTTCTATACATAGAGGATAGGTTTTAATTTACAAATTATAAATTAGCAGTATAAGTGTGTTAAAAAACATACATAATAAGTATAATTTAGAGTATGTTGATTTTTTTATGCCTCTGATATCATGGATTGATAGTATGAGATTATTTGATGAACTAAAACATGAATAAGTCTGTTCGTAATAACGACATTAGTAGATTATTAAAGAATTAGTTTCAGAGAAAGCTGCCTCAGCGAATGTTGATAAAGTTATAAAAATTAAATTCTACAATCGTAATAAATGTCGAGAATGATGAAAAAGTCAAAAACACACAGACTAAAACTAAAGTAAAGAATTCGCTGCAGATAGGCTTAGTAAATATTAAAGTTTAAGAGAGGTTGGCAAACAACTATCTAGAAGAAAACGGTAATTTTATCATAAAAATTGTCTCCAAAGTAAACAACTAAAAGATAAGGATTAAGATCTGTTTACATCGCTAGTTAATACCGCGCAGTTTTTAAAAAATATTGGGGTCATTTAAAAACACGTTACAATGGCGACGATGAGTATCTATAGGTATCTATAACACAGGGGGTATTTTTAATTTTCTTACCTTGGAAATTAATATATCTAAAGTCACTATCACAGCCGGTTAAGTAGATGCTTAGAAATAACAAGAATAGTGTCCTAAATGACATGGTGTCAATCTGGAAAGAATAAAACAAAAAAAAACTTTGAATACATTTTTAACATAGAAAATATATTCGTTAGTTTCCTTTTCTGAGAGAAGCCATTGTTCTGTCAGAATTGAACGAATTTACTTATTAAAAACTAATTTACAGCGATATGTATAAGAAAAGAACAATTGTTATTTAAAAACAATAACTTCTTTTATAATGTATAGGATCCTTCACAGTTGTTTCTTTTCTATTTAACTTCCACATTAATGGCTTACCTACTGTAAGGCATGCCGCCGTACCCTGCAGCGGCGATAAATCTGTAAAAAATTGCCAAGTGGATCTTAATGTGAAATGTTTGAACTTATTAACCTTTTTACATTCGTTTTATTGAAAATTTTGGTTATTTTTTACTCTTAATACGTGCACAGTTTTTGCACGGTCGGCATCATTATCCGTAGAGATGTTCAAAATGTTTTTTTAAAAGTATTTAAATACAAAATGCAATTACTTTTTTGATTTGTTATTTCAGATGTAAAATACAAAATAGATTTCCCTTTTGTATTTTAAATGCTACATGCAAAATACGTATTTTCGAAATACTTGTTTCAAATAAATCCTTTTTTGTAGTATCTATTTAATTTTCTACATTTACTGAAGTATAAAATTTTTTTAAGAAAACCTTGCAGGCATTTTCTCATTTTTTAAATGTTGGAGTTTTTCTAAACTAATAGTGGTGTTTGCACATTGTAATAGCAGAAAGAAATGGAATCCGTAGTTTCTAGTTTTTCGAAGAATATTTTGGATTATACGCATTTATTAGCACACCACAATATCTCTTTTTTAGTTTTCACTTTCTCACATCTGGTGTATATCAATTCGATATTGTTTTGCGGACTGCTTTGTCGTAATTCATAGAATATCGTAGTCTCTTACTAAAGGTACGATAAATGGTGATTTGGCAGGTGCTTAAAACAATATCGATCCAATATTTTAGATTATCCATTTCCAAGCAGTTTACATTTGTTTTTTGGTTCTCTTCAGTTAAAGTCCCCCTTTTAAGCTTCTAATGTGAGCAACTTTTCTTCATCATTTTATATAATGTTTGATCGGTGATACCAGCCAAACTTTTAACGACAAAAATGTATTTTTCATTTTATAAATAGAAAATACGTTTGGAAAAGTATTTTAAACAAATTACAAAATGCTTTTCTCAAAAAAGTATTTAAATACAACATAAAAATAGATATTTCAAATAAATCACATCTCTGATTATCCGGTGCTTAGCCGGATCTTAAAAAAATTGCTGGATCCGCCAGGCACCGAATCTAATTTTTTTTAAGTTTTCGTGGAAAAAGGGAAATCTTCAAAAGACGTCGCGTAAATAAAAATCCCTTTTTCTCTAACCTGACACTAAATTCGGTAAATCAGGGTAATTTTCCTATAACTGGTAACGCTCGTCAAAAATCGAACGTGTTAGTAGGCATCTTTGTTCCTCTTAATTACTTGTAGCTAAAGAGAGAGAGAGAGATGACGAGATAGATTTGATTAGCCTGCCACCTGGTGAATATATCCAGTAGGAGTTATTTTAAAAAGCTTTGAAAGCTATTGGTACTGTATTATAGCAACCGATAGTCCTAAAACTGCCATTTCGAAATATTGTGTTTGGTTTTACAAAACACCTTGACCAAATTTTATAATTAATATTTGTTGAAAAGCGTAAGAAACTTCGTTCATACTGGGTGTCGTTATACAACACCACATAACTTTAACTTTTCAATTGCATTACTTCAACGTCTTTTACAATGTAGTTATTAGGTTGAAACCGGGCATTCGTACGTTTCCTTATCGCTCTGCAGAGTTTTCCTGTTTCGAAAGCTCTCTCTCATCTATAAAAGTTATAATATTATCCCGGTTTAAACATCAACCACTAAAATGTTTACGGTAGGTGTGACGTGACAAGAATTAAATTAAGGTAGACGAACTCATATATATATATATATATAT
>NW_020438886.1:113378-119957 GCF_000699045.2 Agrilus planipennis
ATATATATATACATATACATGTGTGTACAGGTACATTAGAGGACCTGAAATATAATATCTGATGGCTTTGAGAGTACACTCACACATGTGTGCCAATGTCTACCTCAGATGAATAGTAAATATATGTGTGTATGTATGTGTTTGTTGACTTTTTGTGTTCGTCTCATTAGAAGAACGATTCTAATAACAAAGCCAGTGAAAAATTTTTAGGTTTTTAGAAATAAATTTCACTACCACTGATAATAATGTGTAATAAACGCAAAGAGCGACGTTACAAAATAATCTTAATTTGGGTGGTAGCTATTAAAAAATGTTCACAAACAATAATTTGTTTTATGACTTTTTTGTGGCACACGGTAGGTGTCAAAATAATTGCGTATTTATAAAAATTATGATCCTTGGCTCACAACGCCAACATTATATCTTTATTTGGCATTTGTTTATATTGGATGTTGTGAATGTTTTTGTATCGGATTATGAAAATTACAAGTTAGACATAAATAGAAAGCATATTCAGTCAGTACGAACCTACAACTACCTACGGAAAAACCATAATGAAAAAAGCATTTGAAGGATAAACAAAACAAACAAAGCTTATATTGTTACTTAATCATTGATGATGTTAAGTTTTCAAAAAATAATTATCTTGACCTTACGAAATTTTCATTTTGTTTTCTTTTATAAAATCATAAAAACCCGAGTGCAGTTCAACATAAAGGGAAACTGTCAATAAAGCATTTTGTATTGGAACGAAAATGTTCAATAAATTTTTTATTATCCATTGCAGTTCAACATTGTGTTTTTAACTTGCTAGATCTACAATTTTCACAGAAGAAGAGCTCTTCCGATTGGTTCCTAGCCGTATAAACGAAAATTTGATGAACTATTTTGTTTTATCATGTTGACAGTGTATTTCTATACAAAAGTTTTTCAAATTTCAAATGATCAGCAAAACGTTCAGTAGAATCAGATTATTTTACAAATGCTGCATGTGCAATTGTAATTTTAACTTGCCCATGCTGAATTAACAATAGGTATTAATTTTCAGTAGGTACTTAAATATTTACCTACATACAGGTACAAATAAGTAGGTATAGAACAGACGTTTTATTTTACTTTTGAAATAACGTTTGCTGTTCTGACTAAAAGTATTAGCCGGGAAATTATTAATTTAGTAACAAAATTATAGCTAATACACTGTTTTGATAGCTGTTTATTTAAAGATTAGCCAAAAGGAACGGGTGATAAATGAGATAACGTAAGTAAAACAATATTTTGAGTGTTGTGGCAGCAATTGTGACAATATAATAGATATCCGGAAGTGATACGAAACTAGGAGAAAAGCAACAAGTATTTGTAGTAACGCTTACCAGGTTCTTTTCGCTGGAAGCAACATTTTACTAGGAATCTTGACGTTGCCGCTGCAAAGAGAAAAGTTGCACGATTCCATCACCATTCAAATCTGTTCAAAAATTACCAAATAACACATAAACGGCACGCGATTCCGGGAAATTTTACGCACGAGTACCCTCCTCCTGTTGAAAATACTCAACATCTTCAACAACCACCACCGAATAAGAAGTAATTTGGAGTAACTATCGGTAACGACCTTGACGTCTAGCTTGTAAGGTTGTTTCGTTATAAACAGTCTTTCGATAGGTGTTCTGCCGTACAACACGAAGTGGTTTGTTCAAGTTAGCCGACTCGCTCAACGACTTGGCTTAAGTCCCCAACCTCAGGTCTTGGTTTTGCCTTGCTTCCGAATCATGTTGGACGTATACATGTATGTGATGGTGTATACATTAAATATATATGCGTGTCTTACACGAACCAACGATAGTTACCTCGGGCAGGCACTCACTCACTCATACAATAATAAGCTTCTACCTATACATATAGTAGTAGTAGTAGTTTGTAGATAGTTCTTACTGTAGTTGTTAGAAGAGTCAGTCGATGTAGTAACGTACAAAGTCAATCTTGATTTTGATTAGTTTCCGTCTCAGCAACTTTCCAGTCGCGTTTTGTACATGATACTTGTCGAATACGCGCCAATATCTTACTATTTTAACATACGTTCATATATGTACATTCAGAGTCCATGTCAGAACTCAAAACAATCTTATCTACTATGTAACCTCATAATAACCCACGATAAATATTGATAATGCTAGTACCTACTGTTCAAGCGAATTTCCTTAATGCTAACGACGGAATATTATACGTATGGTAAAAACGACCTTTTCTCGGATAATATAATTTATTCTTCATGCAGATCTGTATATGCTCATTGCTCAGTCTGCCGTTTGTCACTGATATGTTTGCACAGTGTAGATATTCTCATTTCCAATAATTGTAATTTGGACCCCAACTGTCTACATAATATCAAATCAGAAAACAAAATACGTATTTACGTATTCAGTTTTATTTTATTACCCACATTGCTGGCCTCATTAAAATATAATGATACAATTTTCTTCGGTTAAGTAATAATTTGTACATTGTAACAATTATAACTTTAGTCATTAAACAGAATAATATATAATGCCTTCTTCATTCCTACAGTTAAATTATTACCATTGTTTATAATGCAATATTATTTTGATTCAGTTTCCATTTATTTTCATCATCATAAGCTCCTAAGACTGGTTGGACACGTACCTCCACTCTATCATATCCTGAGCTAATCTTCGCATTTCCCTAAAAATAGAACAACCCACATCCTTAACTATTTGCCAACAGTAATCTAACCTGGGTCTACCTTTACCCCTCCTAACTCCTGCTTCTGCCTCTAATATGTCGCTGACTAGACCCTCATGCCAAGGTAGAGGACAAAAGTGTTTACTTCACAAATTATTTTGCCTTTTAGTGCAACGTTTTGTCAAGATAGATTTTTACAAGGAAACAAAATCAACATTTCAAATTTAAAAAATAAAGAGGCCTACCTTCTGTTCAAAACAAAATACTAGCAGGACGTAGCCAGCTTTCCTTTTGCATGGGCTAAGGGTGGGTTACACTGGTATAAATTATTATAACATAACATAATATCAGTGGAGTTGAAATAACTGACTGAAATCTGTCGCTGACTCCCGGACTAAAACACAGGAAAAGTGAAGAGTGTCTCAGACCATAAGTTGCTATTTTATACCACTCCTGGGCCAGGAAATTTTCTTGTATGGGAACTTAATTTAACAATATCAAGACCTGGGACTACGTAACAGGCCAGGTGCTCCGCTGTACAGTCCCATAACCTAATGGGTCATGCTACCTTCAACTCCGTGGCTTCGCCTGATGCACACCTGTGTATCAAGACATTTACTTGGGCATGGATGGACCCCAAAAGGCCAGATTCTTTTCGGCGCCTGTTGAGGTTCTCATACGATTGTTACTGCAATGGAAGAGACTCCCTTTCGAACGGCGTTCTTCTCCCCCATTCCCCCATCAGCCAATAGAATGTTGTACTAGACTTACTAGATGTTCACAAGTCTGCTTTAGGCTAGTTTCATGCGGTTATCACATGAGCTTTGCCTCGAGATTACTGGGTTCCTTTAGTAGCTTCCCTATGACGTCAACTGAGCACCTCCACGACCACAAGGTGAGGACGCTGGAGAGAGTTTTGCTTTAAGCAAAGCGTCCTGGAATATATTCTTACAGTTTTAGATTTTATGTTTACCTGCTTAAAAGTTAATATTCAGGGAGGACCAGGACTTTCAATGCGTAAAGTATTTTACAAAAGTTGTTTGTTTTCTCATTATTTCGTTTAGATGCATTACATCCATCTGTCTACTTATGTAAAAAGGTATCTCCGTTTTTGATTTCCATTATATTCTTGCTAAAAGTAACAGAATACGGTGTAACTGTTACAATAACGTTTTTGCAAAATGATTGTTGAATTACTAATTGCTCTTATGAACTGAATTAGCTAGAACCGTTGTTAAATTATTGTAATAAATACCATAATAATCCTAAAACACCAGTCACCGTTTCTCGTATGCTTTATCACAAAAACGTGATACGTGGCTAAAGAAGTTTCCATTTTTTTTTTATTAAACGAGCTGATTTTGTTAAAATAACAGTACAGAAACTTGTTTCAAAAATTAAATAACAGATTTTACTTTGACTATAGATAGATGTAATGGTATTGAAAAAGCTATAGCATTTTATGGGAAGCTTTCATATATGTATTATGTGTTTAATTTGCTATTTCACACTTTGCTAAAGACGAAAACAGAAACGCTGAGGCGCGCATCTTGTGTCTGAATCAGGGGCGTAGCTACGGGTGGATGCGGGTAAGACAAGGCTTATGCATTGGAAGTTCTGACCCATGTATTCGCCTGCTCTGAATCTCATTCCGATATAACGTAAAGTTTAAAACCGCAACTGCAAGGATTCAACTCTTAATGCTTTGCTCCGGTCCTGACCTATTTACAAATATTTTACATTAATTTTACAACACAATGTTAAATAAGCCAAGATGGTAAATATGCTTAAAAATGTAGGGATGAGTTACAAGGATAGAAAAGACAGCAACAGGCTGTTATAGAGCTGGGGCTGCGACGTAGAGAAGTAGATATTAATAAAGGAGTCAGACAGGGATGCACACTGCCACCGCTACTTTTTAATCTATACATCGAAGACGCGATCAACATCATTAAAGACAGTACAACTGTAGGGATACATATACAGGGGTAAAAGATTAGTATGCTTAGATTTGCAGATGATATAGCAGTATTAACATCTAGCAAAGAGGAGTTAGAGATAGCTTTAAATAAAATGGAAGCGGTATTGACAAAACAGTGTTGTATACAAATAAATAAAATTAGGGAATATAAAGATAAGAGTCGAAAAATTAGAAAGAAGTGACTGATTTTAGGTATCTAGGAAGTCAGATAAGTCAGGACGGAAGGAGTAGTATGAATATAAAGTAGAGAATAGCGTAGGGTCCAGTCGTTTTCAATAAAAAGAAGTCACTTCTTTGTTTGCAAACGGTTAATTTAGAAATTCGAAAAAGATTTTTAGAGGTGTATGTTTGGAGCGCGGCGGAAAAGAAAAGGTTAATGTGGTGTTATAAGCGAATGATGAGAATAACGTGGATAGAAAAGGTTAGAAATGAAGAGGTATTAGAAAGAATAGGAGAACAGAGGACTCTATGGAAGTCAATAAAAAATAGGCGAGATAGGTTGGTAGGACACCTTCTCAGACATGAAGGTCTAGCCAGAGAGGCAGAAACAGGAGTTAGGAGGAGTAGAGATAGACCTAGATTAGATTAGAAAGTTAAGAATGTGGTTTGTTCTAGTTCTCGGGAAATGCGAAGATTAGCTTAGAATAAGAAGGAGTGGAGGTGCGTGTCCAACCAGTCTTAGGACTGACGACTTTATGATGATGAATTTTACAACCTAGGGTCCATTAACGTCAACACTTCTTTACCATACGTGTCTCTTGGAAAAATAATTTTTAAGTCTCTGAAAACCCATCACTTCATTTTCTAACGAAAATCTTACGAATATGGCGAATGCCTGCCTTAGTTGTAGCACTTTTTTCAATGGCGGACGTTTGACTGATGTGAGTGCGTTATCCTGGTGTAAGAAAACACCTTTATGTAACTTTCTCCAACGTGTTTTTTTTTATCAACTGGTGTAATCAAGAAACTCAAGGTATCTTGAGTTGTATCGTTGTATGGAAATTAAAATCTACAACTGTGATCCATTCATAGCTCGCAAAAAGCTTTGACTACGTCCCTGGTCTAAATACAAAATTAATACTTATTATGCATTTGTTTTTAATTTTTATAACATCAGTTACGTATGTATTTAATTTTCAAAAGCATGGACATTTTATTATACGTGTAATAACGCGATTTAAAAGACTTACGATTGAATAAGTTTTCCAACTCTTATTACTCCAACTTTTGCAAGTATATATTTGTGTTATGTGCATATTATACGTATGTATGCTTACTCAAATACATACCATATGTACTTATCTTGTTTAAATATAATGGTGTGATTCGATTTCGCAGACGGCTTGGATCCTAATTTGCAAGTGAATACAATTTTTACATGTTCACACAGTACCTACGTTAACAATAAAATCGTATATTTTAATTTATTACCTACTCTATTCGTTACCAGTAATAATGATAATTGACACTGCAATGGTATTATATCAAATGGTTAGAGAATTTTTGTGTTTTTAAAATGTTTGATGTATAATCGGCAAAAATAAAGTCTAAATTGCTTAATAGATACATAGATTTATAAAGGAGTTGGTTCATTTAAAAGAAATTTATGTTTAAAAGAAAATTGTGCATAATTTTATTACTTCTCGAAGAAGAGTTCGAGCCAAAATCGAAGTTTTCAACAAGTAAACAGCTGAAAAGTTTGTAGACGATTTGAAGATAAATCATTCATTACGAGGGTGGATTGATAAGTTTCCGGCCTGACCAAGAAAAACAAGGTTTTTAAAAATTTTTTTTTTTTATTTCTCAACATAATCTCCTCCAAGGCTGATACATTTCTCATAGCGGTGTTCCAGTCTATTAATGCCATCTCTATAGACTGATTCGTCAAGCTCCTCAAAATA